>NW_008676670.1:0-12896 GCF_000695815.1 Acanthisitta chloris | reverse complement strand
AGCAGGACCACCTGAAACATATACAACTCTTAAATACTCAGTTATGCAAATGTTGTCCAAAGCTGCATGACAAAATGATATTACATTAGCTGCCTTTTGGGGCCTCTTTTGGTGTCAGGACATTTATCTATTTTAAGAGGAGAATCTGGAAGTTTAAAATTAATGGTGGAGTGTTGCATATCCTCTAGAGAACAAGGTGTTGAAGATGAGTATATTTACTTAGCCTACTTGATCTTTCAGAAATAATTAGAAAGCAAATTAATCCTTGAGCTGGTTCTGAGCAAGTATAGACCTTTAAGGGTGTCTATCTCTGCCTCCAGATCTAGAATTTGGATTTTACATCAAGTATGTCTCTATTAATAACAGGTCAGAATCATGCAGTCATTAACAAACTAGGAGTTAATTACATTCCTTCCCCACTAGCCTTAACAGGTATGTGAAAAGGTGATTGCATATGCATTCTAACAATCTTTATAGAAGGGTGAACTGAACAAACATGTCAAATGAGCTAAAATGAACAGTTATAATGATCTAATCATCTGTTGGTTAGTTCTCATTTTCAGATCAAGTCCTGCGTTAACATTTCTACTTGTTTGCATTATGCAATTCATAACCTAGCTGTTCATATTTATCGAAAGATATGATATATGTATTTTTTATTTACAACACCACTTGTTTTCATCCATAAAGATAATAATTTTCAGGACTTTTTATCATCTGTAATACTGGATAAAATCTGGATACACTGCAGTTTAGTAATACCTAAAGTGCTGCTTTTCAGGCCAAAGAAGCCATGCAGAAAATTTTGCGAGGTCATCAACAGAAAGGGCTCTGTGTTGGAGGAGAATAAAAAAGATTTTAATCACGAAGTGTGGAGTTGGATTATAGAGACAGCTTAAGGCTCCTCAGATGCATTAACAAAATTGAATCTTGCCACTCCAAGGATGGTGGCCTCAGGTCTTTGACCATGGGAAGGGGCAGAACCATCACAGGAAGCTTGTGAAGGTACAAAATTTGCTGGGTTTACTGCTGTCAGAAAGGGACTGGGTATTCCCATGGGACTGCACTGCCCACATGTGCCCTCATCTTCATAAGGTAGCTCTACTTCTAACTGTGACTTTCCCAAATTTGCCACAGACAACGGAAGCAGGAGGGGCGTAGCGTTCAGAAGTCAGTCACCCTAAGCAAACATCAACTCTGCCCCTGCCCATGGCTGGTGATAGTCTTCAATTATCAAGATGTCCCCATGGCAGACAAGTTCCTACTCCTAAGAGCAGTGCATGGTATCACCTTTTCAATGCATAAAGAAATATTTTTGCAATCATTGCATACATGAACACAATAAGAAAATAGGATCATGAATATCCAATGTAGAATGATCCTCCAAAGGATTTGTTGCTTCCCAAGAAAAAAATTGTTTCAAGTAATAAGGTTAGATACTCAGTTGCTATAAATTGCTACTTGGTACTGTTGAGGTGGGTGCAGGTAGCTCAGTTTGCAAACTGCAGATTGAAATGCAGATTGAGATGCAGATTGAGCTCTGGGAGAGAGCCCAACAGAAGGGGCCATGAACTGCCAACCTTTTGGATAACAAAGGACACAAAGACTGGCAATGCCAACCAAGTGGATGGACGTTGGGAGAAAGAGCAGGAGTGAAGGACTCAGAAAGTTGCACAAGAGTAGACTGTGAGGGTATAAAAGCCCAGGGGTTCCTTTGTTGGGGGTTCTCCTTGGAGGCACCAGCTCAGGCTGTTTCTGTGTTAGTGCACTGTTAATAAATTGCTTTACGGAACAAGACATCTGAGAGTCTGCTAAGGGAAACCTAGGGTTGAACCAGTAAGGAAACCTGGTCTGACTGAATGTGATGGGGTGTGTGGGGAGTCAAGTGGGGCACCTGGTGGCTCACTGGAACCATCCGCTGTGAAGGGACTTCAGTTCCAGCAGCTAAAAGTCTCTGGCATTGGCAGTGTGACTAGCAGAGAGTCTCGTGAATGGTCAGACCAGGAAGTTTCCTTAAAAGTACATATATTCAGGATTCATTTGAAATTCACAGAGCTATGCAAATTTTCATTTTAAAACAAACTACACATAATAGAGCATGGTAGCTGTAATTATGTGGTTTGTGGTGTCCACAGATTGCTGGAGCAAGTGGGAGCCATGTTACACAAGACAACAGGCAGCACCCATCTGGAAGCAAGACACCACATACAGACAACTGGATGAGACCAACAAAAGTCAGGGCATGATGAAGACAGGACAACTTGGATGATGAAGTTATGTGACAGCAAGAACATGGTTTAATACAACTAGTCAGGTGTATATAGAAGCCATTGGTAGCAGCAAGCACAGTATGAATGTTACAGCTAGGAAAATAAATATATTTCAGTTGATTTTAGGGCCTTTTTAATTTCCACATTTATTATCATATTCAATTTCTCCGAATTTGCTCATTCATAGCTATATTTGCTTTCTAAAATAGCTTCACCAGAGTGTCTGGTTCTCTGTTGTCAAATTTGCTATAGAACCACTCATGAACAGAGTCAGAAGTGGAGTTACACGAAGTTTCTCAGCTGAGGTATTTGGGCTGCTAACCTGCTAACTTCAAAAATGCAAGAGTTTATCCTTACCATAGCTTGCTCAGCTATGGTTAATGATACTCAGATTCCCTTTCCCTCTTTAAGTCTCAACTGACCAGAGATGAGAAACAATACAATTTTGCAGGACTTCATGAAGCCCTATTACCAACAGTGAGGAACAAATAGCCTAAGCAGGGGAAGAAGCCTTGGGCTTATATACATGTCCTCCCACAAAAATTTCTAAGACTTATATATGTTTTGTAAATAGTTTGCAAACAGAAACAACTACAGACTGAAAATGTTATTTATGATAAATGGCTTGATGGCATTTATTTACCACATCAGCTGGAAAATGTTGATTATTTCCAACATTTTAAATAAAATTATATTTATTTTTTTGAAATAGCAAAATATTCACACTGGAATGGGCTGGATGTTGACTGGAAACATCTCAGTCTTTGCAACAGAAATAGTTATTAATTAAAACCACCAATTTTCTAGACTTGTTCAGACTACACTGTTGATTAAACATCTTCAGGATCCAGTAAAAATAAAAAATGAGCACGTTATGACTTGTCAGTTGCACAAACATGACTTTCAGCTACCAGGAAAGTCCTTGAGCTACATAAATACTTGCTGCATTCCTACAAAACACAAACCACATCGTGAATCGCCTCCACTTAAAAAAAAATAGGCAGCAGAATTGCATGTAACAAGTCATATGCTTTTTCCCTGCTTAAATTATAACTTCTTAATAAACAAGAGGAAAAGCAGAGATATTGCAAAGTGGCACAACACACACTTGTGCATGGACCTTCCTGCCCACACATTTATGCAAATACAATCAGCATTTGATTTCCATGAGTGTCACTTTTTCTCTACATTGTTCTAGTTAATTCCTGCATTACTTTCTAAGATAAATAACCAGTAGAAAACAAAACAAATAACAGAGGAGACAAAGAGTGTCTAATTAAATAAGGTATCTGCCTCCTCCTTGGTACTCCATTACATCACACTCCCAGAAAATATTTTCTGAAAATCCATTTGTTCCAGATATCTCCTCCTCTCCAGCTAATGCACACAGAGCTTATTCTGCTTTCAAAACACATCGGTCTTAATATTTTAACCAGTTCACATTGGAACATCTGTCTGGATCCATTTATGTAGGTTAGAGACGGCAGATATCCAAGCACAAATCCTTGCAGCACTCTGATGAGCATTCTTACTGACAAAGGAGACCTTTTCCTCTGTGCTAGCCATTTCTTAACCTAAGCCTATCGTTTCTTTTTCTTGAATGCCGAAAGACAAAGAAGTCTAAGAGATAATTTATACTACCTGCAAACTCAGGTGCACTGGACCATAGAATGTTCCTCTGAGTCATTTCCTCTGCACTGCCCTTGGAAATAAAGCTTCATCTTGTCTGCTTCATTCTCTTTACTGCCAAAAATGTATGGTAATTTGTTTGTCTTTAAGACAGCACACATCAAGGATTTGGACTCCATTGTGTTAGAAACTACACAAACAGGGATGAAAAGAAAATCTTTGCTCTAGAAAGTTTGCTGTTCTGAGAATTATATATACTAAGTTGCAAAACACTAATGAACTAGATCAATACAGCATTTTCTATATCTTCCATTGCTTTCATCCTTATGGGGAACAAGGAAGAGACTCAGTTCACTAGCAGCCAAGCTGCAATCTGGGAGCAGGGAGTCACAACTGAGGTAAATTTTGTCGTAGCTTTCAAGAAGGCTGTATGAAAGTCCGTGGAGACCATGGAAAGTGCAGAAGTATATCTGCAGGAATTGCATGCAATTACTATAAATTAGTCTTCAGATGACAAAAACTGACATAGCTTAAAGACCATATGATGAACATTCACAAATATGTAAGATCTGTTCAAGCCTAGAGGCCTCATAAGCACGTAACATTAGGACATGGCAATGCAAGGAGAGATGGCTGCCCATTTGTGTAGCTGCTTGCAACAAAACAGCCCAAGGAACTGTGCCTCCATTTGCACCAGGATTGATTAAGGAAAGTTCAAGCTGCTCTCTGTAGAGCTGTAACACAATACATCAGGTTGCCTACCCCCACATCCTGACAGGGTCAGTGGCACAATTAAATTAAGTGACAGCTTTTCTAACTCATCTCCTCCTCTCATTCCATCAAGACATTTGCCTTCTAGAAAACATTCACACTTACTCCTTGCTGCCCAACACTTTTGCTACTGCAGACATAAATCAGAGGCAGCTATTACACTCAGATCTCATGCTCCAGGGCTCCAGCAGCCCAACCTGGACAGCAAACCAGATGGCCTCCAGGACATCCCACCCAGCTGACTGCTGGGCTCTGTCTTCCCATCCTGCTGGATCACCTGCTCCTTCAGCCTCTGCCTCTCCCCTTTTATTGCTACCACATGCAGAGAACTGTAACTGCTCGGCTGGTATTTCCTTGCAGCAAGAATTATTTCCTTGGAGGGTTTTCTTTTTTAGTATTATGGGGCAGGTCATAGAGCATGACTATAGAGAGGGTAGGAAATGGGGCACAGGCGTAACCAATCCTCGTGTGCAGGCAACACAAGAAAATGGCCTAGGAGCATGCAAAGGAGAAAAGAATTAAATTGGACACACTGCTTTTCACTGTGTGCCTCAGTAGTGCTTTCCTAGGAGGTGATGGGGGCGTACTTGACAGCTAGCCAGAAGTATGAGTTAATTCTACATCTCTCAACAAAAAGAACTTGAAAAATCTTATTAAAACAAGTAAACCTCAGCCTTTTTTAAAGGTCTGTATGTAAAGACTCCCTGGCACAGGCCATGTGGTGCCTCCACAGTAACTTCATACTGACCCCCACTGTTCACACACTGTGAATACAGACGTGCAAGGGACAGTCTGGATTTCCTGTATGTGCAGAAAAGTTAATGTACAGCGCAGCTACTTCTTCCTATAACAGCGCAGTGGAGTTGCTCAGGATTTGGAGCACAAAGCACGTAGGCTGGAATATCTGAGAAATTACTCTGCTTCGGTTGCTGCATGCCAGGAAATCTGGGACACCTAAGAAAAGTTTTCAGGCAGGAGAAGAATGTATCTGAGATAACCTAAGTATGCAGTAGCCATAGTCCAGAAGAAGACAACCTTTTGGTCCATCCAGAGGACCCAAGGATCACTCAGCCTATTGGGAAAGGAGGACAGGAATCCTTCCAGTTTCCAGTCTTGTCTGCATTTCCTGTTCCCACTGCTCTTTCCTGCCAACCCCACCTCCCCTGCCTCCACTTCTCCCTGGGATTCACTCACCCCAATTTCTCTGTCTCCCCACACCTGCATTTATTCACCCACCCGGCCTACACAGTATTCTGCACACATTTCCATCCTCTCCCTGTGGTCATCCATACACACAATTTCTGTCCTTTCTGACAACTGAACATTTTACAAGTTTTCCACTGCACACAGGCTACACTTCTTTTTACAGACCCCACCTTACCCTTTCCCAAATCACTTTTCCCTCAGAACATAAGGAGTTTTATTCCCTCCCCCTCTTTTTTTTTAAAATTTCTTCTTATGGTTCCAGTGATCACTGGCTTGGAGTGAGTGTCAGGGCCATATCCACTTTCCTCATCTCACATAAAACCTGTCAGGCAAAAGCTCTTTTGGCCCCTCCACCTATCATGATAGACTGGGTATTCTATATGAAACTGACCTTCCTCTACTTAGAGGACTTCCCTCTTTTATTTTACCTTGCTTGGTTTTTGTGGTTTGTTTTTTTTTCAATTCATAACTGTTCTTTTCTCCCTGAAGGGTAGTGAGTGACAAGCTTTAGCTGGAGTAAACTTCAGCCATTGGAAAACACAATCAAAACCTGTTTTTTATTTCTCTGGGTTTCTGGAAAACTGTGACAGAATGCGACAAAATTTAAGCAAAGCTATTTTTAGCAGAGGACCTTATCCCAGAAAACTTTTACCAAAACAGCACCAAGTGCACCTTGCTGCCTGGGGTGCCCTGCACTCCCCCAATACCTAGGTGTCTGTTGACTGTTTCCAGAGCTCTGACCTTTAAGCAAAAGTCTCCTGGTGCTGGAATTTTGCCCCAAGATGAGTTGCGGTACCAAGGCTGGAGCAAAATGGGGGAGTCCCTTAAAGGTAAAGAGAAGTCTTTATCTGAAGGTGGAAGGTGTCACCGCATTTTTAGTGACTGATAGTGACAGGAGGAGCAGCAGGTATAGCAGTCTATAACTACCTTCCTGAAGAAAGGATATAAAATAAACATAGTGAAAGGATGTCGATATGTGAAAATGGCTTGTGAATATCATCTTGACCATTCCTGGAAATAAATTTCAGGTGCTTTTGACCTAATTTCTTACAGGATAAAATCTTGCTCTGTGTTTTGCAGAAGGTACCTGCTAGAAGAGCTCAGGCTGCTGTCTTTCTGATGTAGAGTTCAGGATTATGTTGCAGTTTGGTGTGTTCAAGGTCAGCAGTCAGGCTATGCTGGAGCCAGTTGGCTCCCTACTAAAAAGAGAAGATCATGGTACACTGCAGATCTGATTAACAAGGTCAGTTTGTTCAAAATAAAATATGTCTCTTTTTCAAAAAGATTATTTGCAACACAAGAAATCCCAAATGTTTTCTGCAAAATAAATTTATTGTAAAAGTTCACGTCTGCATGTCTATTTGTTTCTAGTAGTTTAGACGCAATAAATACTAGCATGTTGAATAACAATAAAAGAAAGAATTTTTTTTAGTCTTCTTCCAACAGAGCATGTCTGCTGCTTAACTGGAAGCCCAAAGGAGGAGAATAGCTCACTGAACTTCAAATAAAACTAAATTCAGGCTGAGAAGATTTGCATTGAGTAAGGACAAATACAATGCACATATAAAAAGCAGCAACTCTATTTCCTATTTGAAAATTTAATGTAATATTTCTGTATATGACTGAACTTAAAATTAGACATCTGTTTAGACAGATTACTTAGCACCTTGGCACAGATGTTCTGTGTTTTTTATTATAGTGCTTTAATTAAAGAGAATTCATCAGCATTCACTCAGCACAGTTAAGTGCCACTTTGAATAGAGCTGCACAGGGAATGAGTTCTGTGTGCCATTTTTAATAGCAGCTTTAAATCAGGTGGTGATGGCAAATGATTGCCATGAAGCCAGTCACAACCTTTTTGCCACTACCAAGCAGAGAAAGAGGTCAGGAGGGCACTCGCACCCTCGCATCTGTGCAGCAGATGCCAACATACCTTCCACCCCCTCGCTGTCCCCAGTGTTCCTGGAGGGAAGGGAGCAGGACAAGATCCCGTTATTCCCAGTGTCTTTGGAGGGAGGGGAGCAGACGCTGAGTTAAGCAGCTGGGATTGCTCCTCTGGTATCTGTTCCGGCTCTGCTGCATTCCCTCCTCTCCCTGCTTTCTGGTCTCTTCCCACTGGCTCTGCAGCAAATACTGTGCTTTCCCAGTAAGGGGTTTTCAAAGTAAAAGTGAAGGCAAGGGGAAAAGGTGACACAAAATTTGTCTTAGCTGGGTAAGGTAATGGGGAGTAATTGAGGCTAGATCCCAGAAAGATTACAAAATGCTAACCAGGGTGGATCTAGAACAGTCCTTCAAAAATATGTGCCAGATAATGTAGTAAAAAAAAAATAAAATTAAAACACTGTGAGGCAAGGATAAAAGTTAACAAGTTTAATGCCACACCCATGCAAAGTATTTCTGCAATTCAGTATATTCACCTCACAAATATTGCACGTCAGCCTCTAGCAGGTGCACCATGCATTCTGCCTTGGGCTCTGCCTGGCAGAGACCAGCAGAAATGACTGCTGCATACTACAGAAATGTGCTGGGTGGGTTTGATTTGTAGAGAGCCTATAATTTGCTTCCTATCTCTTTTTAGACCTATTACGTCCCTAACAATGGAAGCTGTCAGCTGAAGTGATTTTTGTCAGCCAAATCTGAGAGGCTCAACATTTTATGACCATTAAAGTTTCCTGTAACTTCTCCCTTGAATTTTTCCATGCCTAAGAACATGGGGGTTTTTATTTCTCAAATTCCAAAATAAACATCAGCAGTGATAAGAACTTGTCAGCTCAAAAAGAACTGAGGATGTTTCCCTGAGTTATTTCTATTCTTTTAATCTAATGAAAGTTTAGTATAAAATGCATAGACAATTACATAGTTACACTTAATGGCATTCCCATTTTTCACCCCATGGGTTTGGTTTGCATTACCCACAGAGACAGTTCTTCAGCAGTAGGAGGAGATATATGTTCCCCAAAGCTTAATTTCATCCCAGCAATTATGGTATTTTTCTGGGACAAGTAAGGTGCATGCTTGTTTCAGGCCAAGAGGATGCTGAATTCCAAACTCCCCTAAGGCATAGTCTCACGTCCAACAGAAAGCGCCTAGCTGGGTCTAAGTGGGAGCAGGCTTACAGCATCCTGACGCCCGTGTGTCACATGTTTTAAGAGGACATATCCACATATTCATAATCTCCAGATGCAGTGCTCTGTTGGGAGGGAGGTGGCTCACCCACTGAGCAGGGATAGCAGCCAGCTAATGTGTATCTTGAGGTCCACCTTGCCAGATGGGATTGCAACTTACTTCTTTTTATTAAACCCAAAGTTCCTTCTGAAAGTCACTCTTAGTTGGACACTTCCCTTCCATTTGTGTGTTTTTAAGCTTCCGTCAGTGTCCAACCATTAAGGAGAGCAGCCTGTCCTTTTCCTCTTTGCTCAGCAGAGCACGTTGCAGAGGTCTGGTCAAGAAGCACAGTGCTCATTATGATGCTGAGAAAATCAAGAACTACTCTACTCACACACTTGTATCTCTGAGTAGCAGGTATTTGTTTATTCAGCGCTGGGCACAAGTTTGGTGGAATGATCCCCCTTGTGCCCAGCGCTGAATAAACAAATACCTGCTACTCAGAGATACAAGTCTATGAGTAGTTCTTTTCCAGGTTTTCTCAGCATTACTTAGTTATTCTGCTGGGGCACTCTAGGATAACTCATAGGAGCTCTGGGGCAACATACACAGTAACTCTTTTTAGCATTGTTTCTAAGACAGTTTTGTAAGTCTCTTTCTAGATGTGTCCTTTCTTTTTATTCTTCTGAAGGCTTTTTTCTGTCCTATTTTATGTCAGTACAGAAACACAGTATCAAGAGTTCTGCATAATATGCTTTGATTCCTGTTATATGCTGATATAACAGAAAACAACTGAATGGCTACGATGGCTTAATCTCTGTTCTGGTTTTGAAGATGTTAAGAAATCTGGGAGACTCTGTATTTTGGAATGCATTTCTCATCCTTCAATCCCTACTCTACTGTCTGTAAAAGACTTTGTGGATGAAAGGCGAAACCATGCATGCCCTGCTTCAAATGCTGCTATTTACCTTTCATAACTACATGAATCAACAAGTTGAATAAATATTTTTCCATGAAGAACGGATGAAGGATGGAAAGAACAACATGTGACAAGTCTCAGTGAGTTCACTTAATGTATTACTGGAAGGCATTCAAATACCTCAGTAAGAAATGCAGGCCAAGAGGAGACAAGGATGGGAGTAAGAAGCATTGAGCGTTCATGATGGAAAGAGCTTTTTTGAAACTACCAGAAAGATTAAAGTGACCTCTTGACTTCATTATAGGCAGGGCAGGGTATTTCATGGCTATGGCTACTTAAAGCAGGGTTTGACAGGATCCAGTCTTCAGTTAAACAGCAGCATGGCTATATGTTAAGATGCCAAATTGCAAGAATAGATACAATTTCTCATCAAAGTGTCATGTTAAAAAACAAAGCATGTAAGAGACCATTTCCTGCCTGATGTAGCTGAGAACCTGATCCTACAGAAAGGAGGCCATTCAGCAGTTCAACCAATTTTCCTTTTTTAAAAATTAAAATTTGCTGAGACTAGTGTCATATTCCCAACTTGCTCTGTGCTTTATGACAGAGCTGTATGTTGTCCTCCTTTCAGATGCTAGGCCTGCTATTCCTCCTGCCTCCATGATTTATGTATTTTATATATATATATATTTCTGTTCCCTTCAATCTACTTTGTCTGTGATGATGATTTCATCTATGCCAGAGTTAATTTCATTTGTTTTCTGCTTTCTGACATAGTTTCAACAGTCTCTTATGCCTGTACAGAAGCTAAAAGTAACTCAAAGTCACAACATTTATTAGAAAAACAACAAAACAGGTTTCCTAAGTAAGTGGTCACAGCACCAAGCCTGCCAGAGTTCAAGAAGCATTCAAACAGTACTCTCAGACACATCATGTGATTTTTGCAGTTGTCAGGTACAGAGTCAGGAGTTGGACCCAATGATCCTTGTGGGTTCCTTCTAATTCAGGATATTCTATTATTCTATAAAGAATAAAATACAAGAATCCTTCAGAAATATTTGCAACTTGGAAACTGAGAAGAGGAAGATCGAGATCTCCAACAGTTTGAATGAATGTAGAACAAGGCATAGACAAAGCTCTGCCTGCCACTCCCTCCTAGAAACCAGAATGGTCAGAGATAAATAGTGACAGATACTGGAAAGGACATGCAGGGCATAATTATGTAAGCTTCATGGGTCAGGGAACTTGCAGACTAACAAAAGCAAATGCTGACATGCAGACCTGTGATGTCCTTTTTAACAAGCTTGGAGTAGACAAAGAATACTGCAGCCTGCAGTATTTTGAAGAGTTTTTCCAAGTGTGATTTAGTTAGTGTTAACATAGAAACAGGAAAAGATACACACACATCCAAACACCTACAAAGGTCTAAGGGTGCTATCTAGAAGCCAGATGCTGTTAGCAATATTAGTTTTGAAACTGCAGAGTAGAAGCCATCTCCAAAGCAGAATTCTGAACAGAGATAACTTTAGAAGTAGTGAATATCCCCCAGCAGCAGCAGAAGGTATCTCAGTAGGTGAACAGCATCATGGACAGAGCCTGACACCAGAAAGAAGTATCAGGCTGAACATCAGAAGAGTGGCTGAAAGTTACATGCAGTGGCTTATACACAGTCCTTTTCTATGAACTCTGATGCCATTATGCTAAGATTCTGACCCACGTTTATATTTACTGAACAGATTTATGTCATTGCAAATGAAGATTCTGAAATTAATACATTTATATATGTATATTTGGTTTCACAAAAACAATTTATGGACTGTTATGAAAAAGAAAGAAAAAATGTGATTTGGCTTTTTTAGTTAGAAAATGTGATTTTTGAGCATGGCTTCACAGAGGCATTAATGTGTAATTTAGTGTATAGTTCACTGTGAGTGTGCAAATAATCTTAGAAAAACTTTTGCTGAGACATTTTGGTTTGAAAAACAGTTTTTATGAATATAGAGCTGGTTAGGTTCATATATTAGAGAATAAACTAACTACCTTAAAACAAACACAACCATGAGGCACGTCAGCTAGACCCCTATGTGTCGAGTGGGAAGAACTTTGCTTGATGAACCTACAGCAAGTGTTCAAAATAGGAGTGTCCACAAGAGATGTGCAAATATATATAAATGGAACTGTGCCTATACAACAGCAATCCGTGATTCTCAGGTCACTGAAGGGGAAGAAGAAGAATAATTGGGATGCAAGACCTATGTTCTGTACATAATAATAGAATCATAGAATGGGTTGGGTTGGGAAGAACCTCTAATGTTTCTGGTTCCAGCTCCCCAGCCATGGGCAGGGACACCTGCTATCAGATCAGGTTGCTCAAAGCCTGGTCCAACAACCTGGAATGTTTTCAGGGATGGTGCATCTACCACCTTTCTGTGCAACTTGTTCCACTGTTTCACCACCCTCATCGTAAAAGACTTCTCTCTTATATCCCATCTAAATCGACCCTCCTTCAGTTTAAAATCATTACTCCTTGCCCTGTCACAACAGGCTCTGCTAGAAAGTCTGTCCCCGTCTTTCTTACAGACCCCTTTCAAGTACTGAGAGGTCACAGTAAGGTCTCCCTGGAGCCTTGCTGCATGGGTCTGGTCTGTTCGCTGTGCCTTCAATCCTGCATTGGCCTGATGAAAATATCGGGTTGTCTAAACACCACTGGTTATCACTGTTCCATAGATTACACCTGTATTCCACATATTTCTTATCCTACAGAGGGTTGGATGTGATACTATAAAGAAACGTGCCAGAGTTTGTTGGAATTTCTGGACAAATTCCTAATCCCTAAATTCTTTCGGTGTGTTTTTACCTGCAGCAGAAGCAAGTGTCCAGGCGAGAAGGGCAGTGCCGGGACGGGCAGGGCAGTGCCGAGACGGACAGGGCAGTGCCGAGACGGGACGGGCAGAGCAGTGCGGGGCAGGGCAGTGCCGGGCAGTGCCGAACGGGCC
>NW_008676669.1:1792-2775 GCF_000695815.1 Acanthisitta chloris | reverse complement strand
GGGGAGGCAGCGCAGCAGACCCTGGGAGGGATGGTGAATATAGGCGTGTGCAACACCCTCCTTACAACAAACACCTCCTTCTCTCAGCTGAACAAACTAATAACTCAGATGTCAACAGAAGTTTCCTTCTTCTGCCTCGGCACGGAGTACCCGTAACAACAATACTAGTAAAGAAGAGTCTGTAATGGATTCTCCTGGACTGAGTTCGATTTCAAGCCTGGGAAATGGTTGACTGAAATCAGCCATTTCGAAATGAAAGCATTTGGTTTACTTTTCTTTTGTTTTCTTTCCCCCTAGCCCCCACTCCGCGCGCCGTGGCAGCTGCTCCCTGACAGGCAAGGCAAATTTGAGAGAAACGAATGCCTACCTGACTGTGTGATGCAGGTGCCAGAGCGGTGGTGAGAGAATGAACGGACAGTTTTGGCAATAGAAACCAAATACCACCAACGCTGAATACATGGCCGAGCCGGCCCCGGGGACAGGGCACGAACTCTGCTGCAGAGAGGAGTATGCGTGTACACACATATACGCAATTACAGCGGCAATATTAAAAACATTAAAAATGCGAGTAATATGTCAAATTAAATGTAATGTTTTTAGGGCTTTCTCAATATGTGTATTATTGCTGTTGATTGCTGCTAACAGTTACTATTTTTCTTTTCAGGGAGGCATTCAAGCTCCGGAGTCGACGCTGCTGCCAGAATGAAAGACGGAAGTCTGTGGAAGGTCCCACAGCCAAACGGCATCACTCCAGGGACCTCCAGCCTTCCACGGAGTGAGTACCCCTAGCGTGGGCCTGTCCTGGGCTGGGGCTCCAGACCTACTGTGTGAGGCAGATTTATAACAATTAGGCATTTAGCCCTGATGGGTTTTGAGAGCATACTCTGCTCATTTGGTGCAGTCAGCCCAGCAAATTCTGCTATTTCCCTGCCAACTTTATGAATAACAACAATAATGTAATATTACTATTTTGTTGTTGTAAT
>NW_008676669.1:1494-1748 GCF_000695815.1 Acanthisitta chloris | reverse complement strand
GAGAAGAAGATAGGAATACTGGCTTAATTGAGGTGTGGAAGTGCAGTTTAATAGAACCTTACAGTTCTGTAAAGAGGGTGGTCAGGCTCCAGTTCCCACAGCCATGGGATGCAGGTACTTAATGGCTACATCCCCAGTGTTGCTCTTGGTTTGCTTACAGCTATGCTATGTTCTAGGACAGAATATGGTACAATTTAATGAGGTGTTATAATCGCATAATATAATGTTTTATATTTTCTATTTAATTTATAGAT
>NW_008676669.1:755-1452 GCF_000695815.1 Acanthisitta chloris | reverse complement strand
TTCTTATAATAAACAAGTGTGAATATAGACTAAATATAATTTAAATTTTTTGAACATATTTTATATGCATATGATTTGGTTATAGTTAGTCATAAGCATACATCATACAAAATAATCGATAATCGAATATTGTCGGGTTGATACATAATAATAACGGGTATTATATATACACATCATGCCTAGTCTATATAGGTATTACATAGAAGTATTATGTATATAAATGGTAGAACTAAATATTTTATAGGGTGTCAACTTACACAAAGTAATTAGAAAACATGCATTTTATGAAGTACATGATAATAATTGAAATGTCCTAACACGTTATATAAAAGTGTATGTATTATTTTTAATGTTTACATATAAAATACCTAGGAGCTGTACACTCAGTAGGAATGGAAAACAAAGTTAGTCCATTTTCCCCCTTCAGTTCTCTATAGATAGCTCCGCAAAGCACCTAGGATTTGCGCTGGGGAACGAGCCTGAAGCTCTCTTTTTTTTTCCTTCTCTGTCCCTAATGCGCAAGACGTGCGAGCGCGGTCCCGGGAGGGAGGCGGGATGCCCCAGTCCCCCTGCACTGGCTGGGAGCGCTGTCCCCACCGCCTGCCTCCACCGCTCTGCTTGCTGCTCTCCCACAGCACACCCCTGGGGGTTTGGGACCAGCCGCGGCGGGAGTGGGTCACCCCGGCCGCTGGCTTCC
>NW_008676669.1:0-704 GCF_000695815.1 Acanthisitta chloris | reverse complement strand
GCAGTCAGTGCAACATGGATCGACTCTCCGATAATTAATCCACCCCCACACCGTTCCTCCTCCAACACCACAGCTGTTAAAACCACTCGTTACGAAAGCTCGCTTGTTTCTTTACCCATCGTGTCACCTTCCAGCAGGTTCGGAAACCTGAAGTTGAGTTCAGACATAGGATTTAAAATTTTTCTTTCCTGGCCGCCTTGGTTTTGCAACCAACATGATTTTTTCAAAGTACTATAACTCAGGGGAGGTCACCTGCAAGTTGTTAAAACAACGAGTACTTCAAGTGGTGATGGTATTGGGCTTGCAGTGAGAAAAATATCTCTTTATTTTCTCCTTCCAAGTCCCGTGTTTGCAGTCTTTATGGAAAGAGCCACGGACACACCATGGATGCATGTACAAACATGCACAGTATCCTACGTGGTTTTAAGGAGGTATTTGCCAAAGCTGCAATCACACCAGGAAGCATCAATTCCTTGCTGTCCTGGCGGTTTTGCTGCAGAGAGGCAGAGAATGGCTTCAACGTCCTTTGAGTTCGGTTTAACTGAAATCAAACGGCAAGCAGTTGGGCCAGGGAGTGCCCAGAGTCTGTCCCGTCCTCTTCAGATGGAGGGCTGGCAAATGAGCCCGGGGAAGAAGGTAAACAAAAGGCCCAGACGCAGTTCTACCAAAACATAAAAGGCTTATAGTACCAATGTCCTCTGTGA
>NW_008676668.1:281-577 GCF_000695815.1 Acanthisitta chloris | reverse complement strand
CCTTTCCCTTTCCCTTTCCCTTTTTTTAGAGCAGGGAAAGGAGAGGAGAGCAGGGCTGCCTAGGGCTTCCCCAGAGCCTTCTTGTCACATCTCCAGCCTTGCTTTTGGGGTTTTGCCAAGAGCCTGGTCCTGCACCACGGCATAGCATCCTCAGCACGGCACAGCATCCTCAGCATGGCACAGCATCCTCAGCACGGCACAGCATCCCCAGCTCAGCAAAGAATCCCCAGCACAGCAGAGGACTCCCAGCATGACAAAGCATTCCCAGAATGGCAGAGGATTCCCAGTACAGCTCC
>NW_008676668.1:0-231 GCF_000695815.1 Acanthisitta chloris | reverse complement strand
TTGACGTGCATCCTCCAGGGGGTTAAGGACATGCACTGGGCCATGCAGGCCAAGACGTGCTCACACTGGTACCTCCCATCTCCCCTCCCGTATCCCCTCCCACATCCCTCCCACATCCCTCCCGCATCCCTCCCTCATTATCTCCCGCATCCCTCCCACATCCCTCCTTCATCCTCTCCCGCATCCCCTCCCGCATCTCTCCCGCATCCCTCCTTCATCCTCTCCCGCATC
>NW_008676667.1:8948-14362 GCF_000695815.1 Acanthisitta chloris | reverse complement strand
CCCTTCCCTCCAGCTGGGACTGCCCCAGGTGTTTGAAGACATGGCAATAACACAGAGTGCCCCTCCTGAGTCTGGGGACATGATAAGAGCAAAATAACAAGATGAGTTTCCACTTGTAAGCGTGAAAACATACCTGAGGCACAATCCTCCCAAACACTTGCAGTCAATGGTAAGGTGCCAGCAGGAGTGCTGAGACACTTTGCAGTGAGAGTGGGTGGCCAATTGAACACAAGTGCAGATTACAGTTTGGCTGCAAAATTGCTGATGCAGTTTTAGGGTGCAGTTCCCTTGCTATTTGAATCAAAGGCAATAGGGATCTATTTTCTCCATCATTTTAATGCAAATGCCTCTGGAATAATACACTTGGTTGGGGGAGTTGCTGTGCATGGACAAATTGGAACAGGGAGGGGGGAAAACAATATGAAACATCAGGATTCTAGACAAGCAGGTTTCAAAGCTGTGTGTGTGTGAACAGCAAAGGTCCTTTCAGACCTATTTTCTTGTGGCTCCATGCTAAGCAGGTATAGAGGCAGAAGGTATGAATGCCAAAGGGAAGGAAAGAATTATACTGCTATATAGGAACAGAAGTGCCAAATGGGGTGAAATCAGCAACACAAAACCACATGGTGAATGGCAGCAAAACCTTTCAAGATGTATCCAGCTGCAGAAAAGCTGCTGGGGGATGTGGTAGGAGCCTGGTCACTCAGGAGTTTCACAACAAGGCTGGACAAAATATACCACAGGGAGCAATTCTCTGCTGGCAAGGAGCAGTGGAGCAGATGATCTAATAGGTTTCTTGCATCTCTAACCTCTACACTTCTCTGATTTCTTGCAGTAAAGCACAATATTTCGAGAGGAAAAAGAAAGAGAAGGTAAAATATTAGCTGGTGAAAAAGAAAAGCAGCAAACAAAAGTAAGATGGAGAATGGTTGGAGTTCTGTCCTTTTGCTTTCTGTGGTTGAAGGAGTTGCTTCTGGCACATTGTTTCCTCGTCAGAAGCACTTCATTTTCTCTTTCTCTCTCTTCCCATTTTCTCTCGCTACAAAGGCTGAAATAGCCACTTGGGACTGCTGATGCCTTTCTAAGGAAAGCTGCTGCTCTCATGCTGTGGAACAGCATCAAGGCTTCGGTCAGTCAACACATAAAAACCTCATTGTTTGCTTCAGGAACAAATTCCTTTTTCAAGGAAGCCCCAAGCACTTAAATTCATCAGAGTATGTGCCCAGCAGAGCAGCTCTGCTCCCCTCCTGCATTGCTTTCTGTCCTGTTCCAGTACAGATTCTCATCTTCCACCTTGCTCACCCACTGGTTTTGTGGCAGCTCAGCATTCACAAGTCCATATTACCTCCAGGGAGAATTGTGTCCAAAAAATAGGGACAGCATCTCAGGTTCTGCAATTTGCATTCCAACTAATCCCATTCATCCTTACTGGGAATTGTGAGACCTCTGGTGACTTTGAACTCTTGATCAGTAGGTAAATCCTGATGACAGGCAAATGCACTTTCAAAGGGAATAATATACTAATTTGCAGAAGTCATGGCAGCTTTGACATGCAAACATGTCAGCTAGATAGACACATAGCACAGGACTATGCACCTCTGCCCACTGCCTTGCTCTGCCCTGGGGCATTTCACACAGCACAGGGTCCCCCTCAAACACCAGGCACTGTCCTCGTGTCAACAGTCAGTGAAACCTTCAGGCACTGCTTGAAAATGCTGTTTGAGCAGCAGCCTTAGAATCACAGAATCATCAAGGCTGGAGGAGACCTCTAAGGTCTCCTTTGCAGTGAGACATTAACCTGTCCCTGCTGGAACCCCCAAACCCTAACCCAGATCCTCCAGTGCCACATCAGACACCTCTGAAACACCTCCAGGGATGGTGACTGCACCACCTCCCTGGGCAATTAAATCCCTGGATTAAAATCAAGCTGAACCCTGAAGTAGCCTGCAAAAGTGCCTATCACAGGTTGTGAAAGAGTGGAGCCTCTTTGGTGGCAAGCTCGTGGTCAAAGAGGTGCCTGGAGTGTCTGAGGGAAGGGGACCTGCCTGAAATGGCTGTCTTACAAGACACAGGAGAAAAGAGATTCCGGTTTACCTTGGAAAATTACTGGCAGCACATCCAGATTTGTCATGGTTTGTGGTATTAATGATAGGAGAGGGATGTGGGACTTTATATTTCACATCTCAGCTTCACATCAGCACCTTGCTGATAGCTCACTGCTCACAAAGCAACTGTTTGGTTCCAGTTCAAGGGATGTTCTCATCTATATTTTCACAGAATCCCAGAATCGTCAGAGCTGAAGGGACCTTGAGGATCATCAGTCCAACTCCTGCCCTGCACAGACATCCCTGACAGTCACACCCTGTGCTGAGAGCATTGGCCAAACAATCCTTGGGTTCTGTCAGCCTTGGGGCTGTGCCACTGCCCTGGGAAACACTTGCAAACACCTCTGCAGCCCAAATGGAAAAGGAAATGTACTGAGCTCAATCTGTTTTTAAAATCCTCTTTTCCTCTCTCCTGACGAGTGCGAATCATAGAATTTTAGGGGTTGGAATGGAGCTGAGAGCTGACCCAGCCCCAAGCCCTGCCCTGGGCAGGGACACCTCCCACCAGAGCAGGTTGCTCAAGGCTCAGCCAACCTGGCTGTGAACACTGCCAGGGTTGGGGCAGCCACAGCCTCCCTGGGCAGCCACAACCATGGAAAACATCATCCTTGTAAAGGAAACACATGCAGGACACCTACCCTGATTTTAAGTTGAAGAATTCCGTGCATCCAAAGCTTGTGAGACAACTCCAGCTTTCCTCTTTACAAACCTTAGTCTCAGCCTTTTTGTGCTGCTCTGCTCACTGTCCTTGGTCCTCTTTGGGTTATGTGGTCCTTGTGTTGCTACAATCCCTGGGATGAAAGGAAAACTTGAAACTAGAGCAAATCAACCCAAAAATCAAATAGATCAACTAGGGGCTAAGAAGGAATAAATAGGGGCTAAGAAGGCTCCTTACAGCACACAGCTTACCCATCACTTTTGTTGGCTTCAAGGCTGCAGTCACCCCCAGAGAGTAGGGAGCCAGTATTTACACTGGGATTTCAAGGAAGACTGCTCTTATAAATTAGTAAAAGACATGACTCATCCCAGCAGTGTTTGATCCAAGAGATGCAGCTCTCAGCCCAGCAGAGCACTCCAGCATCTGTCCAAAACCTGCACACCCTCATTAGCACGTTATTCCTGGGAGCTAAGCAGGCTGAAGGTTGCAAAGAGGTGCTATTGTTATACCAGGAGTAATTCTTATGTTTTATTGATACCCAATAAACTGTGTGTTAGCATGAAAGCACAGAGAGAGGGAGGTGGGAGATATCTGTTATACAACACTCAAACACAGGGAGTGCAACTGGCCAAATCCTTTTCAATTACTTCTCCTCACTAAGTGTCAGGTTTGGGGAGAAGAACCATCTGAGGGATTTAATAATTAATCAGAGTGTATTCATCCTGCTGTACAGCTGGACACATCACCTGGGAATCTATCCCCCAGATAATATATTTGTGGAGCTTCCTAGGAGGTTTGGGGTTTTTTTTAATTCGGTCTAATCCCAGTTGCACTGAGATTTTTTCCTGGAAATCAACCAGCTAGAGAGCCACTTTTGGGGAAAGGCAACAAGCACAAGGACCTGAGGCTCTTGTCATTCAGCAGCAGAAGTGATGTTTGTAATGGGCTTATGGCAACGTGGGGAACCTGCCTGGTGAGCTGGAGAGATGAGGTGATGCTCCAAGACTCAGTGAAAGACAGACAAACACGAGTGCTGTGCCCAAACTGGGAATTACTGGGGGTGTCAATTAACCTAGCACATCACAGGGTTTATTAGGCTGAATTATTTAGCCCAAAGAGAAAACACTGAAGGGAAGGAAGGCATCATTAAACAGCAGAGCCTTGCACAGAGTTTAGGCAGGGAACCAAGTTTCCAAACAATTTAATTTATTAGGGCCCTAAATTGTAGCAGATTATCAAATCAAGTGGAATAGAGGGAGGCAATGCTTTTTATGTTCAGTGCCCAGAATGGACTAAGTGTGTTATTCCATTCATGCCATGGCTCAGCCTGAGCTCTGAAGGGAAAGGGATGTTTCCTCTGTAGGGTTATTTACCATTTCTTATCCATTTTTAAAACTGTCAAGCACATGTCATGAAGGAAAAACATTGCTAGTTTCTCACTGAAGCTTGAAACCTGTTCAGTGTTAATGTAAAGTGGAGCACTCCACATAGCCCCAGTACAATGGGAAGAAGCTTAACTGTTTGAAGTGTGTCTTTGTGGAGATTATACCCCAGCAGCAAAAGACAATAGGAGAGTTTTGCCTTGGGAAAAGAGAGATTGACAGCTCTGCATGTTTTGCTGCAATCAATATTGTAGACAGAGCTCTTCTTACAAGGGGGGGGTTCAATTAAAGGAAAAAGGCACAAGAATTTGGGGGAATTCCCCTAAGAGTTCAAATCCTTCCCCGGGAGGAGGGAATGTTTTTTTCCAGATGAGCTGGCATGAAAAATTCATGCAGTGGATGGATCCATTCAGACAAAAAGAAATATGCTAAATAAATAATTGTCTTAATTCTTCCTGCCTCACATAGCAATTGCACCTCCACGTTGCCCACTCCAGTTTGCCAAGGCAGTCCTTAGTGTAAACATGTGTAAAAGGAAATCATCCAGAAAAACAAAATAAGGCAAAAGGTCACTGCATGTGAACTGAAGCAAGTAGTTCATGCTAAAGGCTCTCACGAACAGCAATGGGAAACTGCCACATGCAGCCCCCAAGAAGCTGGGCCAGGGCTGAACACAAAGAGGCAGACAAAACACAGCAGGAAAAGGGGTGAGGAGCAGAGATTTGCAGCCATCAGGAAGGAGAGAAGAGGAGGCAGCTGCAAAGACAGGAGGCCGGAAAAGATAGAGGAATTGAGCTGGAAATACATACAGTTCTGATAAAGGCTGTGAAAGCCATTGCATGAAGCTGCAATTAGCTAGCTCTACTTGACTGCTATTCACTCATGCTTCCATCTCTCTCCTCCTGTCTCCTGGATTGACTGCATGGGGAGTCAGTGCTCTTGGTTGGAGTTATGTACAGAACACTTGGGCTGGGCACATAAAATGCCAGTCTGGTCTAGGGGCTCTGCTTCTTTGGGCCATGAGTAAGGCAAGAGGGCAGGACCTCAGGGAAAGCTCATCATCAAGAGCAGCCTCCATCTCCACTGCACTCCTTCCACACCAGGAGAGCAAAATCTGAGAGGAGTAATACAGTGCTCTCTAACCTTTATAGAATCATGGAATTTTAGGGGTTGGAAAGGACCTTACACATCCCCCAGCCCCAATCCCTGCCCTGGGCAGGGACACCTCCCACCAGAGCAGGTTGTTCCAAGTGTTCCAAGCCAGATTGG
>NW_008676667.1:0-8931 GCF_000695815.1 Acanthisitta chloris | reverse complement strand
TGGTGGGAGGTGTCCCTGCCCAGGGCAGGGGTTGGGATTGGATGATCTCTAAGTCCATTCCAACCCCTAAAATTCTATGATTTTTCTGATTCCTAGCATACCAAACAAACGTGAAGACAAGACCTGCCTCCCCTCCTCCCCCCTGGAGCAGGAATCACCTAAGGAAAACATATTTTTGGCTTTTTTTTTTTTTTAAACCAAACCAGAATGAACTCTCCTTCAGCCTATGGTGCTACAAAAACTTATCAAATCATAGATTCATAAAATCAAGCTGGTTGGAAGAGACCTCAAAGACCATCAATTCCAACCCTACCGTGGTCACTAGCCCATGGCACTAAGTGCCACATCCAGTCTCAGCTTGAAAACCTCCAGGGATGGGGAATCCACCACCTCCCTGGGCAGCACATTCCAATGCCTGAGCACTCTCTCTGCAAAAAATCTCTTCCTAATCTCCAACCTAACCCTCCCCTGGCAGAGCTTGAGTCTGTGCCCTCTTGTCCTGCTGCTGGTTGCCTGGGAGAAGAGACCAACCCCCACCTGACTCCAACCTCCTGTCAGGGAGTTGCAGAGGGTGAGAAGGTCTCCCCTGAGCCTCCTCTTCTCCAGGCTGAACAATTCCAGGTCCCTCAGCCTCTACTCTTATCATGCTCTGTTTTGACTCATGACTGGGTTAGTCACCTTCAAGTGAGAGAACAGCAATGTGCAGCAGAAAACTCTAGTGGTTCAAGAGCAGTCTGCAAAGTGGAGGCTGATGGTTGTGTTTGGGCACAGGATACATCCAAAGAGCATTGCTTAATCCCAAACTGTGTGCCTTGCTACACTGCATATTTCACCAGCACAGAGCCCCTCTGGGAAGGAAACTGGTGGGGAGGAGACCTGCATGGTCACTGCAGTGGTGAAGACAGGGTTTGGCCAAGAGTGCTTGGGCAGACAGCTCGGTGTATGTGAAATGACCTACATCTCTGGCTTATAAAGCTGCTCAATTCATCCTTGCAGGGAAAGGAGGAAACTCATGGGCTTGTGCATTTGTTACGGTTGTGTCCACAAGACCTCACTACAGAAAACCCATTTAATCTACCTCAGAGGGATGAAGGGTTGAGTCAACCCTGCTAGGATTTGAACCTGGCACTCCAGGGAGCCTAATTATTGCAAATGTGGTGCTTAGGCCACTAAACCCTTCCCTCCTGCTCTAATCACCTCGCAAAGAGTCCCTTTTGATCCTGGAAGGTTATGCAGCACCTGTGATAAAGGCAAAGTGTTTAACAAAGTCTCTGTAAGCAGAGTAGATCGTTATTCATGTACCAGCAGGTTTAAAAGAGCTGGGCAAGGATGAGAACATTGCTCTGCAACAAAGATTACAGTAACAGCACTGTGAATTGCTTCTCAGCTCCAGTCTCTCTTTTTCCTTTTGCTACACAATGGAAAATGGAGCAAGAGCCTAATTGCACTTGCTCTCACCATGCTGTACTCCTAACCGTGTGTTTGCTTGAATCACAGGGTCTTCTGAGGTGGAAGGGACCCACAAGGATGATCAAGCTCATCTCTTGGCCCTGCACAGGATGAGAAGAATCACACCATGTGCCAAATAGCATCATAGAATCATAGAATTTTAGGGCTTGGAATGGACCTTCGAGATCATACAGTCCCAGCTGCCCTGCCCTGGGACAAGACAAATACCATAAAAATGGACCTTAGAGATCATACAGTCCCACCTGCCCTGCCGTGGGACAAGACAAATACCATAAGCCAGAGCAAAGAAAGATAGAAACAAAAGTCAGTGGCCTGTTCAGCAGAACTGTTTTCTTAGGGAGCAACATGGTATCCACAGGATCAGGGAGCAGAGACCACAGAGCCCAGCAAACCTCTGAGAACCAGAGTCTACAGAGCCCAGCAAACCTCTGAGAACCAGAGTCTACAGAGCCCAGCAAACCTCTGAGAACCAGAGTCTACAGAGCCCAACACACCTCTGAGCACCAGAGTCTACAGAGCCCAACAAACCTCTGAGAACCAGAGTCTACAGAGCCCAACACACCTCTGAGCACCAGAGTCTACAGAGCCCAACAAACACCAGAGTCTACAAAGCACAACACACCACAGAGCACCAGCCATCAATACAGCCACACACAGGAGATATTCTTCACAGCCAAGTCATTAAACACCCTTCACCTGTACTCGACAGAAAAGCTGCAAATGGTTCTGCTTTCAAACCCTGACAACTGGCAACTTTGGCCACCTTGCTGAGAAGGACATGGAAGTGTTGGAGCAAGTGCAGAGGAGGCCACAGAGCTGCTCAGAGCACTGGAGCATCTCCCTGTGAGCACAGGCTGAGGGAGTTGGGGCTGTTGAGCCTGGAGAAGAGAAGGTTGTGTGGAGAGCTCAGAGCACCTTGCAGGAGCTGAAGGGGCTCCAGGGAAGCTGCAGAGGGATCTGTGTTAGGAGCTGCAGGGACAGCACAAGGGGCAATGGGCACAAATGGAAGGAGGGAAATTGAGGTTAGATGTTAGGCATAAGTTTTGCCTGTTCTGGTGGTGAGACACTGGCCCAGGTCCATTCTAACCCCTAAAATTCTGTGATTCTATGGTTCTAATAATTTTGCCTTTTATTCCCTGGGAGAAGATGGAATATTTGCCCCTTCCTTCCTCCTTCCATTACCTGAAGGGGATCCACTCCTTTTCCTGACACACTGGATCTGCAGTGCTGGTGGCCTGGCAGTGTTTGCAGTGGGGTGAGCAGTTTTCTGCTGGAAGGCTGCTTGGCAGGATCCTGTCCTGCAGTCATTGAATCACAGCACTGAATCACAGCCATGTTGGCAGGATCCCATTCTGAGGAAGTTCACAGCACTGTCAAACACCTGCTGTTGCCATTGAATGGGATTATGCAAGATCTGAAATTCTATTTATCGAGATTCCTATTTGATTTCTTCTTTTCTCTCCCTTCCCCCCTCCACTTCCCCCTCCCCAAATCCTTTTCAGTCACCAGGCTCAAATCACTGCAGCAAAACCTATCCCCAAAAGCACTTTAACTCAGCTTGGTGCCAGGATACTAGTTCTCATAGGGTGAAAATCTGCTCTTCTCACTTTGTGCTGATAAAGAGCTGCCAAGGTAGCACAGGACACAAAGCCATGCAAGCATTTCTACTGGATGCACTCTGCAGGGTTACTCAGGTAAGAAGACCAAACACACTGACTCACAGAAGCCCAACCACCCTCTTTCTCTCTTGAAAGCCCTGGCTGTACAGCCTGGGGGGAGACTGCACTGCTATAAATAGGTTTTATCTCCTAGTCTTCTTAGGATCATAGAATTTCAGGGGTTGGAATGGAGTTTAGACATCACCCAGCCCCAAGCCCTGCCCTGGGCAGGGACACCTCCCACCAGAGCAGGTTGCTCAAGGCTCATCCACCCGGGCTGTGAACACTGCCAGGGTTGGGGCAGCCACCACTTCCCTGTCTCTTTGCCTTTACTCCCAGCCCAGCTGGCATCAGGCACCTCTGGCACATCTCTGCCCTGGGGCAGCCCCAGCCATCCTGGCTCTCCTGCCACCTGCATCGTCATGAAATCTTCACAGCCAGGTTGGATGAGCCTTGAGCAACCTGCTCTGGTGGGAGGTGTCCCTGCCCAGGGCAGGGCTTGGGGCTGGATGGTCATTAAACTCCATTCCAGCCCCAAAAGTTCTGTGATTCTATGACCATTGTTACATTTCATCAATCTCACAGTTTGGGTGAGAACTTCTTGTTGACTTCTCACATCCAGCCCCAAGCTTAATGTCTCACCTGTTTGTGGGGTGTTTTTTTTAAGTGAAAGTAAAATCCTGGCTTGCTTAGCCAGTTGCACAATAAAACTCTCAAGGAGGATCTCATTACCTTGGGTCTCTGTGCTTGCAGCATCCTTTTCTTTAGTGCTAACACAGCGTGGCCTTGCCAATATTCCTCTGAGCACTGCTGAAAAGCTAATTTTCTTTGCCTGTTTGCCCATGTCACCTCTCCTAGTGAATCCCTCCACTGGCTGCCCTTTCTCTGTCATGTAAAGATATTGCTTATCCCTGTGCTGTCATTTTCATCTAAACACTGAAAAGGTGATTTCTGTCTCCCATGTACCCATGGTTCTAGTCTCTGCTGCCCCTTTTGGATCTCAGGTAAGACTCTTTTCTCTCTTATCATGTTCTCCTGCCAAGCCAGTGAGCAGACAGAGTCATAGAGTCATGGAATCATTAAGGTTGGAGGAGACCTCTCAGATCACTGAGTCAAAACATGAACCTGGTACTGCTGGAACCCCCAAACCCTAACCCAGATCCTCCAGTGCCACATCAGACACCTCTGAAACACCTCCAGGGATGGTGACTGCACCACCTCCCTGGGCAATATCCCAGGGCCTCAACACCACAGCAGGGAAAACATTTCTCCTCACATCCAATCTGACTCTGCCCTGGCTCAGCTCAAGGCCATTCCCTCTCTCCTCTCCCTCAGCCCTGGCAGGACACACATCCCACACCTCTCTCCAGCCCTGGCAGGAGTTGCAGAGAGCCAGGAGGTCACCCCTGAGCCTCTTCTCCAGGCTGACCAACCCAACTCCCTCAGCCCTTCCTCATACCACATGTTTTCCAGACCTTTTATGAGGTCAAATATCTTTAAAAGTACTCAAACCAACCAACAAGCCACACATAGAATTTTACTCACCTATTTTGAACCGATCCCCACAACTAGTTTGTACTTCTAGGAGGGTTGTGACTGAACCTGCAGCTGGGGCAAGAGACATCAGTTGCTGGGACATCACCAACTAGGTGCCAAGATAGCACAGGACACAAAGTTCCTCCCCCAGGCACATGTGGCAGTGCAAGGGCCTGGACCCCTCTCACAGATCCACAGTTAGTGCCAAGCTCTCAAGCATTAATCATCTGCAAACCTGCTGCTGATACAAGCTATTCACTTCTAAGCTGAGAGCCTGGAAACAATGGCTTTTAAAGCCAGGAAGCAAGATGGTAATTAACATCACCTGTCTATCACCCAGATTATTAAACTGCATTGCAAATGTTTTGTTGCTGAAGATTAATTATGTAAATCTTCACAGGAGTCCCACACAACTGAAGGAAATATCAATGTTTCTTCATCAGCTGGGATTTTTTTCTCCTCTCAGCTACTTCCTGAAGGTTGTTGGAGTTCTGGTTAGGTATCAACATCACAAAATTGCCATTAACAACAGCCAAATTGCTCTGTTCTGCAAGAGCTAACATCTCTGTGTGTGTGGTTGACTGGAGTTTGGAGTGACTTTTCAGGCAAACACTGTCTGAATCTACAGACTTAAAATCAGGTTGCTCAAGGCTCATCCAACCTGGCTGTGAACACTGCCAGGGTTGGGGCAGCCACAGCCTCCCTGGGCACCCTGGGACAGGGTCTCACCACCACAACAGGCAAAACTTCTGCCTAACATCTAACCTCAATTTCCCTCCTTCAATTTGTGCCCATTGCCCCTTGTGCTGTCCCTGCAGCTCCTAACACAGATCCCTCTGCAGCTTCCCTGGAGCCCCTTCAGCTCCTGCAAGGTGCTCTGAGCTCTCCACACAACCTTCTCTTCTCCAGGCTCAACAGAATCTCCTCCCTTGACCTGCTGCCACCAGCAAACCAGGAGCAAAGATGAGCAGATTTGACCACACAGTTTCACATTCAGGATCTCTCTTTTGTCTCCAGACCTCACACCCATATGACAGTTTAGCTTTGCTGCAGGATTGAGAATGTTCTTTAATGAAATCACTTTTACAAGGGCTGAAACATGGGAAAATAAGATGAGAAATCTGTGTCTTGATCCCACGTGTCTCAGTACATTGCTGACCCTGAAACATAAAGAGAGAAATAAAAGCTGTCATTGATTTTCAGTCCTTCCCTAATGATCATGTTAACAGAAAAATAACCCGGCTACCTTGCTTGTTTTAGCTAATCCCCAAGCACCTCCATGGCTCCTCAGGTGCCAATCCCAGCACTCATTAACACCCTGTTCCCCCTGGGCTGGTGTGGAACACTCAGCACTGCTGCTCCTGGGGCTCTGGGCAGAAACTGCACCAAATCAAGACAAGGGTGTCAAAAAAAAAAAAAAAGAGGCATGGAAAATTAACGTGTGAACAAACAACAGGGGCCACTCAACTGATTATATTTTCACTGTCGTGTTGTATTAATTAAAGCTTCCCATCCCTTAATTAAAATGAAGCCACCAAACTCCACCAGGTTAAGCAGAGTGGTTGAATCAAAGGGGTTTGCAGTGATGCTGACTGATGGTACTTTGGGTGAAGAGATCACCCTGATCAATGGCATTTTCCACAAGGTGGAAAAGGTTTTGGGCTGGGCCCATCTTTAATTAGGACCTGCTTTGGCTTTGCCTAACTCAGCCGCAATACTTGGCATGGAGCTCCTGCATATTTAGATGGCAACTAATGAGGATTTTTATTAAACTTGAGCCTTGGCTGAGTGTGAGGAGGGAACAGCTTTTTAGCATCAGATGGAAAAGACTTTTGCCTCTGGAATATTTCTCAGCACGGAGCAAAGAACCAGGGGAGGAGATGGTGATGGCAATGCTGTCAGTGCTGCACTAATGGGGCCTGCCTGGGGCACACTTTTTGGTTTCCCTTGGAAGGTGACCTTGACTGCTAACATTTACATTTTAGCAGCCATTTGGCATATTTGATTGTGTCTACAGCAAAATCCCACACCGTTCTCAGAGAGACAAGTAGCTCAGATCAGTGTCTCCAATGCCACTGTCTCCTCTTCTCCTGCCATACTCTGCTGTTTGCTCTGAAAGAGCAGGTTACAAGGACACCAGGGCACTGCTCCTTCTCATTAATGCAGCTCTCATCAGGCACAGCCTAACTCAAGGTGCAAGCTGGAAATTAAAGGCCTTCTCGAAGCAATTAAGTCATTCAAATTGGCAAGAATAGTGGTCCTTGTCCAATGAACCAAACAGCTGGCCATTCTTATTTGCCTTTGGTGTGATTTATCAGCTCTGGGCATGTGGGAGAGACTGGAGGTGTCTGCCAGAGGTATTGCTGGGTCAGATCCCAGAAAGCTTTGTGACTGCAGCTCCTGTCAGTTTCTTACCCCACAGGATCTGTGGTGCAGAAGGTGGAGGTTTGACAATAGCTCCCAGTCCTTATTGCCACATGTTCCAGGAGCTCAGCAGATGGCTGTGTGCTCCTACCACCTGGCCAAAGGGTGCTGTCACCCTTCCAAACAAATGGCATTAGCACCTCTGAGGGACAGGACCAACCCACTGATGCTGATGTGCTTTAATTCACGGTCTAAGGATGGCTAAGAGCACACATGGGGCTAGATGTGATGGCTCACCAGATGGGTGGTAATTTGTTAAGCTGCAGAAGCTTTCAGTGGAGTAATCATAAGCTCAGATCTTCAGCCAACAGAAGAGTCATTTGGTTTGTCCTTAATAAAATTCTGCAAAAAAAGGATATTAAAACTTTAGGCCCTAGTGTGTGCCAGTCCTTTTATTTGCTTTCAAAATAAGAATCTCCTGCTCTCTTTCCTCTCTGCTGCTGCAAGTTCAATCACTTACCAAAATAGTGATGCCCTTTGGCCCTGCAGATTACTGCAATGCTAAAACATATGTTAGATTAAATATTAACCAAGTGCTAATTGGGGCTTCATTTGGCCAAGGAAAGAGGAGGTTTTATATTCATAGAATCATAGGATTGTAGGGGTTGGAATGGAGCTCAGAGCTGACCCAGCCCCAAGCCCTGCCCTGGGCAGGGACACCTCCCACCAGAGCAGGTTGCTCAAGGCTCATCCAACCTGGCTGTGAACACTGCCAGGGTTGGGGCAGCCACAGCCTCCCTGGGCACCCTGGGACAGGGTCTCACCACCAGAACAGGAAAAAGCTCTTCCTAATATCCAACCTAAATTTCCCTATTTCAGTTTGTACCCAATTTGTCAGAGGTTGTTTTCAGTCTTCTCAGTCTTCTCCGTACTTTGCTCTACAGTTAGATTATCCTGTTACTCTGTCTCTGCCAGCCTTGAGCTTGAGGAGCACTGTGGCATATTCTGAAATCAGTTTTGTATTCCCTTTAGCATCCCAGTTTATGTACATCAGGAGTCTCCATTATTGAGGTGGACCAAGGCAAACCTGATGGAGCTCAACCAAATGCAGTGCAAGGTGCTCCATGTGGGCCATGGCAACCCCAGGCACAGCTCCAGGTTGGGTGGGGAAGGGATTGAGAGCAGCAATGAGGAGAGAGACTTGGGGGTGATGGTGGGGGAGAAACTGCCCATGAGCTGCAGTGTGAGCTCAGCCCAGAGACCAAGCCAGGCCTGGGCTGAGCCACAGGAGTGTGGGCAGCAGGGCAAGGGAGGTGATTCTGCCCCTCTGCTCTGCTCTGGGAGACCCACCTGGAATCCTGCACACAGCTCTGGGGTCCTCAACTGATGCTTAAGTTAGTAAGTTGTCCCCTCACTGCAGACCAGAGGAAAAACATGCATGGCACAATCCCATGCTGAAAAGTCTTTGTCAATATAATTGCATCCAGTTTTACTGCTGACAAATTCTTTAGCATGAGATGAGTTCATTCAAAGTACCTGGAGATGATGAGAGGTTTACAAGCTACAATTACAGTGTCAGATGAATAACTGTCTGATTAATTGAATGGCAATGATTTGTCAGATGTGTAACACTGACTTCATTTGCATGGCAGGAACCTCAGGCCTTAAAATAGCTGCCAGGTTCCTGAGCAAAGCAGGAACTGAGAGCTACAGTTAAAGCAGCTGCAGGGAGGGACCAGTGGGAAGATCTGCATAGTGTAAGGGATGACCAAGATGCAACCTGTTAAGGGAAAGGACAGTGCACACTGGAAGCTATGACCATACTGCAGTCTGGTCACTCCTGGTCCTTCCTGATGCCATGTGCCTGGCATCACAGCAGAATCACAGAATTTTAGGGGTTGGG
>NW_008676666.1:502-1969 GCF_000695815.1 Acanthisitta chloris | reverse complement strand
GCTGGGAGGGGGTGCTAGCCTCTTGTGGGGCATTGCTCCAGCTTGCATGGGGGTGTCACTCTGGCTTATGGGGTGCCACTCTGTCCATCCTGTGGGGCAGTATTACAGTCTGGGGCAGCATTCCACCTTATGGGGCATCCATCCATCCATCCATCCATCCATCCATCCATCCATCCACCTATCCATCCATCTTGTGGGACATCACTCCAGCTTATGAAGAGGTGTCATTTTGGCTTATGTCTGTCCACCTTACAGGGCTGCATTCCAGTCTGGGGCATCATTCTATCTTATGGGGCATTGCTCCATCTATTTTACTGGGTATCACTCCATCCATCCATCCATCCATTCATCTTATGGGCACCACTCCATATTTTGGGGCATCATTCCAACTAATGGGACATCATCAGTCCCTCTGCCTTTTGGGGCATCCATCCATCCATGCATCCATCCATGCATCCATCCATCCCCCTTTTGGCCCATCATTCCATCACATGGTGCATGATTCCAGGATGCCCATGTGTCGCTGCAGCATCCCCCAGCACCCCATGCAACCTCATCCCATGCCAGTCTGGCTGCCACCCCACTCAGAACCCATCCATTTCCCACGTGGCTATAGCTCCATTAGTTTCTCTGGAAGCTGGAACAGCCTTTCCCCACCTCAGGAGCTCTCTGCTTTGTGTGCTGCAGCTCTCCTAGCCCAGCTGGAACAGCTCAGCTTGCTGAGGCTGTGACTGCAGCCTCTAAGCATTGCCTACAAGCCCTGGGAGGATTTGAGCTGGAGCAGGAGCAGCATGCTGAGCATCCTGGCACGCTGCCTCTGCTCCTATAAAGCCTCATGTTTCCAAATGGGTAATTACTGCACTGGGATTTATGCAGTACTTCCTCTAAGTGGTTGTGTGGGCTGCCAGTCCTCCATGAATTAAAAAAGAAAGGGGAAAAAAAAGAGGAGAGAAAAAGAAGCCTAAAAAACAGCTGAGCTTGATGCAGCTCTGGGCAGGAATGAGCTCGGAGTGCTCTGCCCTTACCTGGCAATAATGGCAAAGTGCTCTTTCAATTGAGCTGTTCCATTCTTTTGCCCTGAGCTATGAGAAGGAGATTGGATGAAAATTATCAGGCTCCCTGTCTAGAATAAATATTCTTGAAATGGAGCAAGTCATAAATAAGGGAGCAGCAATATCCGGGCCGTGAAGAGATAATTTCTGTCTTTAATAGCTGAGTAGGCCCCGGGGACTGGCTGCAAGTGGCCTGCCTGGCCCCAGTATTGATGAAGGGGAAAACACAAACAAGTAAAAAGGAGCTTTTGTTTCTTTAACCCTGAGATTATTGATGCTCGGAGGGGAATAACGAGGCTCTGCGGCTGCAACCTGCGGCTGCGGTGCCCAGAGGGCACTGGGCTGCTCCGGGGGGATTAGCTGGGCTCAGCCCAGCCTTTATCCCTTGGGAAGGCTGCCCCGGGTGTCTCCAAAG
>NW_008676666.1:0-444 GCF_000695815.1 Acanthisitta chloris | reverse complement strand
GCGGCCAGCCACTATGTGGTGGGGACACACATCCCAGGGATGGGGACCTGGCACAGCGACTGGGACATTCCCTACCTTCGAGCAAAGGGTAGGGGTAAGCTCCTCCCTGCCAGGACGAATGTTATAAAATCCATATGTTTATTCCCAGAGCGAATTCCACAAAACACATGTGTGTATTTACAGCCTTTGGAAGCCACAGGGTGGGCCGATAATTAATCAGAGTTGCCGGGCTGAAGCTCCAATTTTGATGGGATTAGTCTTAATGGTTTTATTTTTAAAAGCCATTTAATGACTAATCAGCTCTCCCTTACAAACTAAGACATGCTAGGGCTCTTTAAAGCAGTCTGCTAGGGGGCTTTGCTGCCAGCAGCTGGGCTGGCTCCTCAGAGCTTCTTACCAGTGTCCTGCTTTTCCTGATCCCCTCGGAGCTGTCTGCATCACCCT
>NW_008676665.1:0-1286 GCF_000695815.1 Acanthisitta chloris | reverse complement strand
ATCCCCAGTCTTTATAAACAGGAGCATTTCAGACTAGACTAGTATGATTTTAGATGTTTTCAACCTAAGGATCCTGGAAAAACAGGATGCTGCTTGTGTATATAAAGAATATGTCTGCACAATAAACTTCGCTACATGCCACCAGAGCTGTAGTCCGTCTGCTTCCTCAAGGCGTCCTTGTGAGCTGGACTCCGTCATTTGTGTCCTGAAGGAATCTTGTAATTTTAAAAGCAAGAAACATCAAATCAAAATTAAATCCCCAGTCTTTATAAACAGGAGCATATCAGACTAGACTAGTAAGTTCTTAAATGTTAATTAAGAGCTTTATTCTTTTCACTCGTTACATTTAGAAGTTAAATATAAATGCTTATATAGTTTTGGTCACAGATCTCAAGTTTTCTGTTTGATAAGGTATGAAAGCTCACTAGCAATATGTAGGCAATACAAATACCATGGTTCAAATGCTTCACAGATCTATTTTTTTTAATGAATGCTCTCTATTTTAGAAGCAAAGATCTTTTTCATGCCTCACACTCTATCACAGTTGCTGTAATGTAATGAACAGATTATTACTGGCAAATCAGAAAATTAGTTTGGTTTTCTTAAATGTGACATGCCTTGAAGTTCTGATGCAACTGAAATGGGAATGAAACTAAACCTTTTGGTTTTATATGGCCTATGTGACACTGAACACTGGGCTGTCCTACCCTGCTTTGTTTACATTCTTCTTGAAAGCTCTGGAGAGTCAAACTGGTCCTGGAGGAATTCTGGGCACTGCCACAAGGTGTAGGTACTGTAGGGAGCTTTATGTGCATGGGATGTTTCATGGGATGAAGTGTCCTGCCCGCAGGTAACAACAAAAATGAGTAAAATGCCCAAAGCCCAAACTTCTCTCTGCGTCTCTGTTTGTTATTACCATAGTCTTCAAATCCTAAGTTCCTGGGTAAATTTTAGCCATTTTAACCACCTTTCAACTTTCTGGTGTTAATTTCTTCCTATATTTTACTGTAAAATCTAGGAAAAATGATATTCTTTGTGAAATCAATCCATCGACATATTTAACCTAGAGCATAGTGAGAATAGTTTATATTCATTTGAGTTCAAAAGGTATTTAGACTCCTGAGCTTAGGAATGCATTTTTCTAAGGAAACTGTGCAGCATATGACCACATTAAAAAAAAAAAAAAGTTTTTTATTTTCATCCTGGTAACACACAAATTGCTTGAGATAGTACATAGATACATTACCTTATTATCCCTGTTGCCAGTGTGCTGGTTCTATTAATCA
>NW_008676664.1:150107-163673 GCF_000695815.1 Acanthisitta chloris | reverse complement strand
AAAACACCCCCCCGCCACCGGTTCCTACATCCCTGAGCGCCGGGTGTTAGACACTTGCTCCAGGGGTTGGGTGAAGGGAGCATGTGTCTGGGTCAGAGTTGCGGTAAAAGAACTTTATCCAGGTGATGCGTGGGAAAACCGTTTCCGTAGGGAGAGGGGGTAAATGGAGTGCCGGGTTGGCGTTGTTTTCGCGGTAGAGGTGCGCGAGCGCGGGATCGGAATACTCCTGTGGAAAGGGACGCGGATAAATTCCTGGGAAGTTGTGTTTTCCTTTAAAATTGCACCTTAAGTGAGGGGTTATTTCGTTGCCAGCTGGCTGTATGCCTTTGCAAATGTAACACTCCACGGTGTTTGCTGAGGAACTGTCGGTGTTTTTGAGCGCGTTTCATCGACAGCTTGAATTGAACAACCTGCGTCTGTATGATAAGTGGGATTGCACCGGAGGCCGTCTTTAAAAAAAGGAAAATCCAGAATGTTCAATAGTTACATGGATCTTCTAAGAAAAACTAGGTTAAATAGAACAGGCTTCCAGTGGGAACAGAAGGAAATACTTTCAAAGTCCAAGTTTCTGTGGGACTGTTTGGAGTGAGGTGTTATCCAGTGAGCTGTGCTGGCACCTTGCAGTCAAACCCAAGAGCAGTACAACTACAAGAGCAGAGGAGCAGGGCAGCACTCAGTTATTACTTGAAATCATGCTTCAAATCCCTGCTTGTTTTCCCAGTTCCCTGAAGGCAATAAGCTGCACTCATTCTTTTCCTGGAGTACCTTTTCACCCTTGCATGCCAGCTCAGCTGCACTAGCAGGTGCATTAAGGGGGGAGAAAGCCAAGCACCCACTCATTCCCTTTCTGCCAGCCAGAGAGGGATGTAGCAGGTCACATCTGGTGCTGTGGTAGCACGCATAGGGGATTAGGGGGTCTTAGAGCCTCTGACTTGCCCATGTATGTGCATGAGTAACTTTATTCACGTGAGGATTCCATTAAAATGAATGAGATTATTCTTGCGAGTAATTTCCCTTGTTTTGTTGCTAGCTTGGTTTCTGAGCGAGGTGCACACCCAAACAACGTTTCAGGCAATAGGAGCTTATTCATCATATTTCACGGCATGTAACTTTTTAAGCTGTTATGTGAAATAATTGATGGGTATATTCATTCAGTCACATTACAGAAATATCTTCTAATTCTGTCCTAATTCTTCCTGTGGGAAGGTTTAGAGATCATAGCATATGGTTTCCCTATTTTTTTCACTAGGAATAAACAACACTCCATCCTTTTCAGGTATATTGTCTGCATATTCTTAAATTGACTATATTTTCGGGTGATTTTATTATGTTTTTACTTTATTAGAATGGAAGTGTTTGGTTTTTAAGTAAAGTTCCTGGTTTTTCATTAGTACTGGGGTGGTGTGGCCTGCTCCAGAACCAATTTTTTAGCTAGTAGGTTTGTTTCAGTGAGAAATATGACATGTTTGTGTTGTTTCTCCTGAAATAATTGGAACTGTATAATGGTATGACTGTTTTTGGGTGGCAGTGTGAAACGTGCGAAGAAGTTGTTACTATATAGTATGTTCATCTTCTTATTTGGTAATTGCAACAATGCTATTAAGTGTCTCCTAACAGTGTCCCTGTAGCATAATAAATGCATATGTAAGGGTGGAGTTGTTCTGATTTATTTTTGCATCTTATATTTTAACAATGAAATGCCTGTGTATAGACAAGCCTAAAAGTATCCAAAGAGACAGGAGTATTCCGATGTCACTGTGTTGACGTCGATACTATCAGGGAAATAACTAAATTTTCTACCAAAATAACAAGAAAAAGATGAAAACCTGGATATTTTACTGTATCCAAGTCAGAAACTGTTGAGTGCATTTGTTATTAGGGTGTTTGTGGCACATGCAAAACCAGTCATCCCAGTAAACTTTATCGGCTCAGTTAGGAGAATATTGGATTAACCATGTAAATGTAGGAAAATTCTTATGCAAGCTCCTGTGGACTGTCACTTATTTTAATTTTCTAATTCTGGATGCTCGTATGCTTTTCCTGGGATAGTTTGATCCACTTGATTATATTTCTTGACCTATTTCACGTGATTTTTGTAAAACTGTGTGTATTTATCCACAACAAACAGTACTTTGTTGTGATGTTTGGAGGAGAGGGCAGTATCCCCGTGCCCTCCTGCCCGTGTTTTTGGTACAAACAGAGTGTAGAAGCTGTGTCTCTGAACTCAGTGCTCTCTAATTGGTTGTTTGCGTCCTTGTGGGGCTTGGACTTGAGTTTTGTGGCTGTTCATCCTGCCTGTCTTTCAGGGAAGAATTGTCTCTCCATCAGTCAGATACACCCTTGGAGGATTAAATTCAATGAGTATTACGTAATTTTTCCACAAGGGGACCATTTTGATCCTGGTTGTCTTTTCCCAGTCTTCTGAGGTTAATGTGTAATTTGGAAGCTGTTATGTAAACCGAGCACCTAATGCACATGAAACCCAGCACAAGGCCTCTGTTTATCTCTTTGCAGCTGTGATTACTGTGTCTCTAAACCTGGACACAATTCTGTGTAATTGCATGACTCACAAAAGTGAATTTATCAGTCAGAGTTTATTGAAGTCCTGTGTACATTCTGTGAGATACTGAGTGTCTCTGTCTGTCCACACTTGCGTGGAAGAGTGAGCCCACAGGAGAACATCACTGGTCCAGCCAAGTGGCCTTGCTGCCATCAGATGAGAGCAGCACAAAGCCAACAGGAGATAGGAGCACCCACAAATGGTTCTGCTGCTGCCACATACATTTCACTTATTTCGTAGCGGAGTTGTGGTGGACATAAGCTGTGGGTGTCTCTCATGTTATGCCTTTCTGATATTAATGGAAATGTACGTGGCTGACTTTTCAGATGATTGATTACCAGTGTCCTTTGGCATGCCAGGAGTTTCTTTAGTGCTCAGAGGGCTTGATTGCACGTCCCTGAGCTGATGGTCCAGCCCTGTGGTGTCTCCCTCCCTCCTTCCCTGTCTGTGGGTACACAGAGAAACTCATGCTGTCATGGAAATCTTGGGTTTATTACCACATTGGCTAGGGCATCTGTAGTCAGCAGTCTCTACAGAAAACAGAGCTACTACCTCCATAGTCACACCAAGAGAGGCATTTTTTGACGAGAAATAGCAATGTATCAGACCGACTGAGTGGAAATAATACCGTGTATGTGTAAATGTAGCCTTCGCACTCGGATGGCTACTGTTCTCAGCTTGATGTTTGGGAACAGCCTTAGTCTGGAAGTGGGGACAAAAATTATAATTGGCTTCACGATGAAGTAAGACTGTGATGTGGCATTGTCTGTCAGAGTAGCAGGTAAAGAGGCGCAGTGCAGAGAGTGCTGAAGGTCTTTTTCCAGTGTAGATGAATGCAACATATGAACTGATTTGCAACAGTAGCAAAAAACTATTGACATTTTATCTCTCTGGGAAACTTCTTATGTATCCAAGAAATTCAAAGCCTTTTTTAAACGATGAGAAAAAAAGTAAAAGCAGAGTTAACTCTAAAGCTTGAACAGAATATTTCGGAGCATAGTGAATAGTAGAGGTATGCCAGGGTATTTTTTTAACACATGCTATTCCATTTTCAAAACATTTTTATATACACATTTGCTCAATTGTGAAAATGTTTGAGACTTATCATATAAATCTTTATAAATCAGAGAAAGTTCTATTGGTGATACCTTGTAAGTAATTTAATGCCAGGTTTCAATGGGTTTTAAGCAGGGTGACAGGCACAATAACATTTGCTTGTGTATGTCTATGTAGTTACAGAAGACTGTTTTTGTATCTGTTGCTATTAAAACCCGTTCTGATATACTGTGCAGTTTATGCAGCCCATCCATGTTGTCATGCACACAAGCAGCTTAGATTTTCAATTAAGTGCATGCCAAACTCTTAGACACAATTGCCACGTATCAGTGTGCCTTAATGTTGATTTAAAATGATCTTTTTTTTTTTTTTTTTAAAGTTTTGGACTTACCTTTGCCCGATGAATCGATTTTCTTTTTAAATTTCCCATATATTTTGGACCCGCCTCTGACCACCAGCAGTCGCCCTAATGTGGTAGACTGTGAATGTTATAGGTGCAGCTCACAATCATACTTCTAAAATTTGTGCATGAATTGGTTTAAAACCCGTTCTTCTTTGGGACCAATCTACGCTCTATGTGTTAAACTTATCATTTGTATTGTAAGAAGCTTAGGGTAAGCACTTTGTCCTTCTCTTTTGTCACATGTCTTTAATGTCTTTTTGAATCTAATGAGGTTTATCTTTTTGTGAGCTGTTATATACTTAAGTTTATACAGAGCAATAGAGTTGGAAGGTAATGCTGTATGTGATGAAGACAAAATGTATTGTGTCATACTTAATTGTAATTGATAGAGATATATGTATGCAAAATGAAGTATATAAATTATGATGGTTTATATTAAAAAGATCAGATACAAATTAATGTGGGTTTTAATGGATACGTTATGTCACTGGTAGTGTAGGAGTATATAGTATCTATAGTTTTGGTTTCTCAAGGTAGTAATGTCATTCTTGTTACTCAGGATTTGTCATGAGGTTCTATTGCAGCATTGAGACTTTTGAATAATTTGCTAATAAACTGATAATAATGGATTTACAATTGTACTGTGTACTGTACATTCCTTGCACAAACAATTTTTAAAAAAATTATTTATGTTTTTGTGACTGAAGCACAGTTTTAGCCATGGTTATCTTTCATGTATCACTTTCCAAATCTATTGTGGCGACTGTGATTTTTAGCTCTGGTAAAGAAAAACTTTGTACAGTTAAACTATTCCTATTACTTGAATTCTCAGTCCTTGCCTGTGGCAAAGCATGGAGAACTGTTTAGTATTAAAAAAGGTTATTAATAGCGCTTGGCTTTTTATTTGCTCCATTCCAACAATTTTTGCACTTTACTTCTATAAATGCCCCAAAGCATAAAATGACAAATTTGGAGCATTAATCTAAATAATGCATTTATAACATCTGAACATTCTCTCTGACATTAAGTTATATATTAAGCTTCATAATAGTTCCCCAGGTAAAATGCAACTCCCATAAAGGCAGACTAAAGAGAAATACAGTAATGGTCCTCAAGTGCATAAATGGATCTTACAAAGAGGAAGGAAAATACATAGAAGTAATGGAGTGAAATTGCAGCACCAAATATCTAAATTAGATGTTTAGGAAGCAGGACCAAAAATAAACAACGAAATATTCTATTGGAAATGCTTTGATGTGGAATATAGGCCAGAAATGCATTAGGTTGTTTTTCATCTCCAGTTTCTATTATTTTTCATATTGAATAATGTTGCATCATTGGTTGTCACCGATTCATTTGTTATGAAATCTAGTTGACTAAAGCTAGCTACTGGCGTTCCTTTTTGCACCAGTTGTTAGCATGTGTGAGAGAAAATGGGTATGCAGAGGTGTACTTTGTGCTTTTGGACTTGTGAGAGTCATGTGCTCTTGTCTCCTTTGAGATTTTCTTCAAGAGCCACAAAAGCAAGCCAGCGGAATCCACCTGAGGTTGGTACAGTGGCTGCTCACCTTCCAGACCTCTAGGACATGTGGGAAGGATTATGCCTTTTTTTTGGTCAAGGAAAATTTTTAGTTTTCTTGATAAGACATCCTTCTGTCTCTAGATAATGTAGAATACTAATGCATAGTTTGAGCTCACATATATGTTGAACATTTGCCAATTTTAATTATGTTCATTCTCGTCCTGGAATAACAGTCTACTCGCTGCATTTTCTTTCACACTTTTGTCATATTGCATACTTGAATACTGAATAAAGTTTACAGCAGAGAAAGAGCTGAACGAGTGTAACTCAAATAGTTCCTCAGTTCCCTGATAATAATGGATTATTTGGTTATTTGGGTTGGGACCTTTTGAAGATCATTGGCAGCACCTACGAAGAAGTATGCAAGTACAATTTTTTGCATAAGATGCTTAATTTTAGAGTGTTCACCTTCATAATCTAAATAAAGGCAAATATGTTCATCATGATTTTGAGGTATGTTTAAAAAGAAAACACAAAAAAATAAATAAACTCCAAATGTTACAGAATTACTGAGTAATCTAAAAGATGGTGTTTTGGGGACATTGTATGTGAGTCTTTAAACTCTGACCCAGGACAATTGATATCATAAGACTTCCTCTTCAGTTTTCTGCTTTTTTTCTTGTGTTTTAGGTCTCGTAAGATCATCATGCCTGGGCCTGTGGGGACAAGTACTGAGTCTGTTACTCCCATTGATTATTTTAACATGACTACACATTTTTGAATGTATATTGGGATCTTATTACCTGATCAAAATAAGCAATGCTTATAATTGAGGCAATGAAAGCTTTTTCTTTATCTTAGGTTTCGTGTACTTGGGTATATGAAGGAAACTGTGAATTGGGATACTGTGTAAAAGCATGGAAGAGTAAATAAATGTCTGGATTTAGGATTTGTTTTGGGGATTTTGATGTCTACAGCTAAGTGATAGATGTGTAGCATTTGCTAAGTTGCTTAGGCTTTTTGTCTTTTGTGGTTATATAATCAAGTTAAAATCTGAGTAGCTCAGTTCCTGATTGTTCGGCCTGGAGTAGCAGAAATAGAGATGTATGAATTCAGAGGTCACTTATAAAGTATGTCTAGCTCTGCATTTCTGCCTACATATCTGGGAGTATTGACATTGTGATAGTTAAACCCTGTCAGATTTTTTTTAAGAGGTTCAGTTTAAGGTACTAAAGGCAAAATACTGTTTTTAGATAGGAGGGTAGAATATGAAAATGTATATAAAAATGTACTTCATTTGATCATAACTGAGAGGTAACCATTCTCACCTCTTCTTTCACTCAACAGCATGCCTGAGAACTGTCTTCTATGTCAATATACATTTTTTTTGAGAGAGGAAACTTTTAACCTACTTTGCAATGTTTAATTTTTAACCTGACAGTACAGTTCTCGTTAATTGCTTGAAAGTCCTTTAGCTGTCTATTCCCTGATTCTTTCCCAGAGGCATGATTTAATTTTAAAAATCATAGTGTATTCAGCTCTAATTATTGGAGGGCTCATTCTAGACACATAGTAAGGTACGTTAATGACCAAAAACTGTATCAGCCAGAGTCAATGTCAGTACTACCTCAAGGACACTGTCATTTAGCTTCTATAAAACCTCTGCTAATATCTTTTAATCTGAGGATAGTCAGATTCAGGCAAGCTGCATGATATTTTCCAATAATCTTATTGCCGTGTAGTTCAGTGCAAGTGAAGTAAGGGTGGAGTAGACTTGTGTCCAGAAAATGTCCATTTCATTACAAAAGAACTGCATTCCATTTCAGTTACATATTTTTAAAACCCCCCAAACAAACCCTGAAACTCTTCTGATTTTTCCCGGTGAAGTTCTGACACCTGAAGTTGCATTATATAGCTAAGGATAGGATTTTGTTCTTATTTTATTAACCAGTATGTTATGTGTACATACTGTCTAATGAAGCATGTTATTTAATAAATAATTTGATACACTATTTGAGTCTAGATTGCTGCTGCTATTAATTTTCTGTCTCTAAAATTGTCATATTTTTAAAAAATTCTAAAGATGCTTTCTTTTCAACTGTAAAAGCACAACCTGTGCTTTATGCTCACAGTGAAAGCTAGGTAGGGGGTTTTGTGGGGGGTTGTTTGGGTTTCTTTAATGATGTACTTTAAAATAGCCAGTATACATAACAATGTTTTCTACTACAGGGATTTTATTTAGGTGGTATTACTCTTTTTATCCAATTCTCAGTCTGAAATTTACTGAATCTTACACTTGTACTAAAGCTCCAGCACATAAAGGGCCCCTCAGAAGTAAAATGTACCCTCACAATACCTAATCTTCCAATGCTATACATATTGTACTCTGGTTCCCTACAGTTTTTTTTCCTCTCATGTTAGTAGACTAAGAAATCTGTAAATACTGATGTTTCCTTGGCTGGTTTCATTGTGTTTTACAGCAATTTACCAGATCCTTCAAGAAGCACTTCCCTTTATGGCATGACTGCAGCAATAGGCAGTGTGGTTCTGATAGGATCTAACGCTATGCAAATCTGTAGATCGCAGTGAATTTAGGGTAATGTATCATAAGATCCTAATAATGAGTGATTATTCTATCTTTTTCTAGGTCAAATATATAGAAAATATACAGGACTTTCATAAGATGCATAGAGTAAGATCTATCCAGTTCTGCCCAGGAGGTTGAGTAAAAATATGGCTGTAAATCCATAGGGATGCAATCAAGCTTTCACATGGCTAGTGAGAGCTTTTCCATCAGGCTCCTGAGTGATTTCTGTCTAGCTGTTCATTCCAGGAAGATTTATTTCAGTCTGGTAGAAAAATTACTGTGAAACCAGTAGTAGGTATTCTACCCTCTGAAACATCTTACTACTGCCTGGCAGTAAACACTTGCAAGCTTCTGGATTCCCCAAACACATCCTGGGCTACAGGTTCCTTGGGATGGCTGCCTATGGGCTTGATTTTTCTGTGAAGATTGCAACCAAGCTTGTCTGTCACTCTGGTTCACCTTGTCTTTAGTGCTAGACAGACACGGTAGTAACACAAAGATTTCCTTTTCCAGCTAGGGATTAGTCTGTTAGATATGAACTTGGAAACAAAGCATAAGTAGTAAAATAAATCAAGCATATACCTCAGGCTTGAGTTGATAATTGGGTACCTTTCTCATATATCCACCTTACCCACATATACTTAAGAGCTGTTTTTCAGAGCTGTGTGTCCAGTAATCATGGAAACTGTTATTTAGGTGGCTGCCTAAGTACTAAATCCTGTTTTTAATTTTTTAAAAAATTGTTTATAGGATTTCTTATGGTCTAAATTTCAGGTAATGAAATCCTGCTATGGGCAGCTTACTTTCAGAAGTTAGTAGGACCATGGGGATGTAGTCCCTGGAAGAGTATTTTTTTGAAAACAACTTCTCTTTTCCCTCATTCTGTTTTTCTTTCTTCTTCCTACATCTCTTCCTGAAGATATAAAGCATTCCTTTAAGTAAATGGAAATGATGCATTGATTTTTTTTTTTTTTTAAATTAATTAATTCTGCTATGTAGTTTTCCATTCTTATTGAATCTGTTAGCTGGGAGATACTGAGCTGTTTGTTCAAACCAGCAGGGAGAAGCTAGTCTAGGTATTCTTCATGGTGTCTTGGAGTTTGTAAATAAATAACTTGTAATAATTAAAATAAAATTGCATGTTTATTTTCTATTTCCCTTGACTTGGGCAGGTTAGCAGCTTTCTGTTGAGAATTGCAACCTGATGTAATTGAACATATTATTACCATACACCTAATAACAAGATACTTTACCAAAATTGCCCCCTCAGCCTGTTTATTGCCAGCATGGGAATTCTAGTGTTGCATGCATCTATCACATTAAAGATGTAATTACAAGAAGCACACTTCTGTAATGCAAAGGGAGTGTGGTATCAAGAGTATGCACTGCCAGATGGTAAGCAATCTATCAGAGCTTTTAAAAAGGGTCAAAATTGAAAATGTCTGAAATCCGATGGCTTATTAAGCAGTAGACGTCGCATGTGTGGGACAAGTGAGAGATGAGTAACCTAACTGTGAGGTGCCACATGACCAAAATGGACTTTTAATTGCATGCATTCTGTCAGTAAATATCTGAAATACTTGTCTTTGATAACTTAAATGTGTTTTTGAAGTTTGGAACAGAATCCTGTGATACACCACTGAGTGTTGAAATGTTGAGTAGAATTTGTATGGTTTTTTTATTGTTTGTTTGTTGGAATAGAATTTATTGTGATGGCTGATCGCTCTGAAGCACAAGAAGTCTAAAAACGATTTCAGGGGTTTTGGTGTTGAAAATTATTAAATCCGGGATCTAATAATTTCATTATTTCATATACATGTTATTTAGCTAGATGTGAAGTAAGTACGACATAAATTGTGACTGAAGCCAATTAAATTACTTTCATTTTACATCGCTATTTAAAGGTACTAACTATGAGTTTAAAATTCCTTACTTCTCTTTATACTGTCCTCTATTCATGTTTCCTGAAGGTAGATTTTCCTGTAGTCTGCCTGTATACTGTGCCCTGTCATTCACATGCATGCTAATTTTCTTTTGTTAAGAGATAATTCTCATTAAGACAGGTCTGAGGAATACTCCTTCAGTATTACACAACCTGTCAGCGTTATTCAGCAATTTCCACCACCATCCCCCTCATTCCCCAGGACTATATGAGCACTGCTCGATGCGACTATGGTTGTTTCTGTCATTTCTAAGCTGCAGCCAACTTTTACATTCTCCACAGGCTAGACCAAATTTATCTTTCTGTGGAAGGGATGGGAAAGCTGCAGTGAACTTCCACTCCCACACTTGTTCCTCACAGCACGACGGAGTTCAGACTTGCTTCAGGGAAGGAGAGCTAGCTTTATAGCCCAGGAATGCAGGTACCACGAATCTGTGTAAAATGGTGACAGATGTTCCTGCTCGGGCTACTGACTCGTAATTCCATGAAGTGTCACTGAATAGCAGTTCATCTTAACATTGAATGTGCACACTGATTTTATGCCACTGGTAAAATGAGCAAACGGAATATGATATTTAACTTGGTTTCATGTTTCCAGTACGAACTTTTCCATTTCTGGAACGGCTTTGGAAATGTCAGTTTTACTCAGTGCTCTGCATAGAGTGTGGAAATCTATAGGATGTTAGATGAAGATCTGAGATGGGAGTCAGGAGCCCTGCTATCTTTGGATTTCAGAATGAGCTAGGGACCTAGATACTTGTAAGCATCTGGACTCCATGCCTGAACATCTTTCAGAATTCCAGCCATAAGGAGCCGTAAATGGTAAAACTGATTTTTAAGAAACATCACCCATGAGGGCTGTGCATTTGGAGAACTAGTATGTCAGAATAATTTGAATATGCTTCAGCTTCCATTTTTGTTGAATTGCAGATTTTGATTTGCAGTTTACAGATCAATATATTTTCTAAGATTCTGAGGAAAAGTTCTGTTAATCATTTTTCACCCTAGATTTCTTGCTGTTCTCCACCAATGAATTATTAACATCTATTTGGCAGTTCTAATTATTACACATCTTTAGCTTAAACACATTTGATTAGTTCACAACTCACTGTCCTCCAAAAAATGAAGCATAAATATTTGGCTAAATTAAATTTTGTCTTTCTGAGGAATATTGGCTTGTGGCTAAAACCTCTTAGGAGATCTCCAAAGTAACATGTTTTCATTTGCTGAAAGCCAGAAACCTATTTATTATATTTAGACAACTGCATTTTGAGTGAATATGGATGGAAGATAAAGATGGACATCTGGTGTTTTATTCACCACGGAAAGGGCAGCTCTTTTTCTTTTGCTATATCAAAACAACAGTCATCTATCAGTATAAAAGTAAATAGCTTCCTTGGTATTTTTGTGGTTGTTTATAGTTCAGGTCATGGGTCCCTGACCAAAGTTTCTTTGAGCGCTTATTTTAGAGCTGCTTATCAGTGGCTACAATTATAGGCAACTTTACTTGCACGCAAACACTTTTCCCTGTCACCCTTAACCTGCAGTGGGTGGTTGATGTCAAGATGAGTGCATTGTTAAGGAATACAGACTACTTCATTTGAACACCCAAAGACCGGAGAAAGAGATTTTTTTTACAAAGAGACTTCAAAGTCATCTGTGGAAAACAAAACACTCTACCAAAATATAAAATGCAGATTATTAAATAATTCCCTTTTATTTTTTTCTGATAAATATTTATAGGTGAAGCATATAACAAAGCCTGTGGTTAAGTCTGAATAAAATTTCAGATCTTAGTGTCTTTATCAATCTTTTATTTTTCTGGCTGAAAACTGACATGTTATTCTGAAGCCTAAAGTGACTTTTTCTCATACAAAAATAAATAAAGGCACTGTGGAGTAAAAAACTTTTATCTAATATACATATTTTGTATAACAACTCTATTTTAGATGGTTCTGTCTCAATGAAGATAGAATAGAATTTTAAATTAATCTGTGTCTTGGTAACAAATATCTTCCAGTGGCTCAACACCATTTCATATGATTAAAACATTTAACAAATGTATTTCAGATAAATTTCTATACATGGTTTGTAAATTTCATGCATAATGTTTTTTGAAATGGATCTTGACTGTCCATTGTTGCGTATATGTTTGACAAAACGTAATAAACCCCCACTTTTAATTAGAATCAAGCAGTGGACATGATGTGCTGTACTGATGGGAAAGGTGTATGGAAAGGAGAAAAGGCATCATTGCATGTAAGGGCAATTTCCTGAAGTGCTTGATCTTGTGGGCTATCTCCTGTTTTGAAGATCAAGAAACCATTTAATAATTAAGTACACATACACTGGTTAGGGTTTTTTTGAAAGCATTTGTTTGTTTGCTTTTTTTACAATAATGAAAGCCATTTCATTGAAAAAAACTTGCTTTATTTCCTTGTATTGAATTAAATCGCAAAAGGGCCATTCAGCAATTGCATTCCATTACACTGACCAATATTCATAAATGTCAGAGATGGATGTTGCATCCCCAGAAACTTGGTTTGTTTTCCAAACCTCTACCCTTCGCTGAGCTGCTCACAGTGGCAGTGCATGAGGCTTCACTCAGGCCAGCCTGCATGGAGTTTGCTGGAGCATTAGAGGGTAATCAGCATGAAAAGGCAATGAGAGAAAGAGGGCTAGAACTAAGAAAATCACGGTTACTTAGGCCAGTAACTAGAACGTCTTTGAACATAATGTATGCTCTTTCTTGTTTACTTTGTCTGCTTTTCTGGGTTTTCCCTTTTGTTTTAAACAAGTGAATATCAGGTCTATCTGATCACTGCTCTGTCTAGCTGCATAATTAGCTGATTTGTTTTGGCAATGCAGGCAGAGCGCTATGCTGTCAAAAGGATGGTAACGCTGGAATGTGCAGTATGCAAATTGGGAGGTTTTAAAGAAGTGTTAAAATTAACATTGCATCTGTTTAAATACTGTGGAAGGCAAATGGCTAGCAGAGAGATATGAATACAAGCTGAATGATTAGAAAAATGGGGTTCATTCCCCTATAAAAAGGTGCTCATAATAAATACATATGGTGAAAGGTATAAGCAAGATTATGAAGATTGCTTCTTTCATTTCTTATGTGCTGTACCCATTGTATTTACAATTAATGTTTTACATAAATTGATATGATTTCTTCAGTTAATACAATTAATAAAATAGCAATTTAATAATCACACTAATACAATTTTCAGTGTGTGTATTTCAGTGTGTACCTCAATGTCTCCTGTATCTTCTCAGGAATCAAAACCATTCAGCATGAATGTTTAAAAGTGCAGAGTAATTTCTCTCCTCTGCTGGAGAAGACTTGAACCTGTACATTTACTTTGCCTAGGAGTCCTGGCATGGGTGCTTTCAATAACAATATTTCCTCTTAGAGTTGTTCTACTTTGATGGAGCAAAGAACTGAGAACGCCTCTCCAGTCTAGTGGTTGCCTTCCGTGGGAAGAAGGTT
>NW_008676664.1:119590-150072 GCF_000695815.1 Acanthisitta chloris | reverse complement strand
AGAACATGTCAGCAGCATATTTTGCTTCAGGAGGCACAGTGTGTCTTTGGGGTAGTGTATTCCCTGAGATGTGGGAGATCCTGGGCTCAGCTGCCCACAGATGGATGTGAAAAGTCCAGAGGATGTATGTAGGTGTTGATGAGAGCTCTAGGTATTGAGCTGTTTTGTAAAAGGAGGCTGGATGTGACATGACTCTAATTACTTATCATGTTGCTCTGTTGTGAACCTGATCTTTTTCCTTTGCTTTTCTAAAATATGTCTGGAATATATTTGAATCCTTTTTCATCAAAGTAAAATTAATAAAATTATAATTTTGATTTGATTTGAACACCGATTCCTCAGTTTCTGATGTTGTTTTCAGAATAAATTATTACTATATTTTTAGCATAAATTACTTTTTGTAGCAAATGATTTACTGCAATATATTAATTGATGATAATAAAACTACTGATTTTTAAATGGTACTTTCATTGATTTTAGGGAATTGAAATCTCAGTATTTATTTTTCTAATTCACTGCTGAACTTTGTAGCCAAAGGTCATCCCTAAATAGTTGTAAAAGGGAATGATAATGTAACTCGATATATTTATGCTATGTCGATTACTTGGTCATGCATTAGAATCTTGTACATCTGTGCTGTTGCATAGGATGATTGTAAATATTCCATTAAATAAATACTTGTTTTCACTTATGATCTAGGAGTACAAAATCTGCATGTATAATCTGTCAACTTGTTCTATACCTGTCTGTAGTTCTTTTACACTTTGCCTATTCCTAATTTTTTCCATCATGAGTTTGAAGACTACCTCTTTTTTTTTCCAGTTTAAACATAGTGGCCATTCTTGCCTTCAATGCACTTTTCAAGAAATGGTATACCAAGTTCTAGTTTGAAGCTGCTCGTCTGAACATACTGTATCTTTGTACAGTTATGTGCACAAAACCAGTTTTATCTCTGATTATCAGAATAAAGTAGTTAGTAGCAGTATATATGTCAAATCCAAGTTGATGGTCCTGGCCATGTTTTGTTTTGTCAGAGGTTTTAATCTCAGCACACTAATTGTCCCACCTCATTTGGTGGTCACAGCGAGTCTCCTCACCAAACCCAGTGTCTGAGGTCTATCAACAGCTACTGAATGATGTCTTCCCCATTGTCTCCATCATCTCCTTCTCTGAAGATAGAGAAAATGGAATTTTCCCCATCAGAAAACACTCTAAAGATCATACTGATAACTAAGAGATTGAATTGGTTTTAAAAAAATCTGTTAAAGGAGAATATTAGGTGATACTGTCTGGTTTTCTTGTTTTTTTGCAATGGGGTGTGGGATAAGTTACCTTCGTTTTCTCAACGAAGTATCATGTGAAGAATTACAGAAGGCTTCTTCCAATTTAAGCCTCTGAATTTTTAGTATGGAGGCATCCTAAATGTCATGTTTCTAAATGGCACTCTTAAAATTACTGTCACTACAAAATTCTTAATTAATGCAAGTGTTCCAACATGAGCTACAAGATTATTTTGCAGCTCAAATATTTTTAGATCTGCCTCTTTCAAACTTTCTTCATGTCTTTAAAGTGGTCATTTCTAATTTGAGAATGTGAATGCGTATTTTACAGAGATCCACTACAGGAATTTGCTGACAAATAATCAGTACGTGGCACTTTGCAGTTGGTTTAAGGGTTGGCAGTGTGACACTGAAACAAATAATTTACAGTCCCTACACAAAATGCTGATTGAGGGCAGTGGTCTAATAGTTTGAAAGAGGGGGTAAGTTTGGGGAAGCTGTATTACTTGTGCCCTGACATGTGTTAATGCAGAAGCAGTCTTGTTGATCTGAAATAGATATGTTTTGATCAGGTAAACAAAGACAGAATCAACACATTGCATGAGAAAACACATTTGTGAGCCCTGACACTTCATCAACACTTTTTCCTAGCTGATAGCTATCTCAACAGGAGCACCACCCTGCTCTTTCAATGAGGAATGGTGCTGAAGAATCATAGAATGGTTGAGTTGGAAGTGACCTTAAAGGTCATCCAGTTCCAACCCCTCTGCCATGGTCAGGGTTGCCACCCACTAGATCAGGTTGCTCAAAAAGGAGGGGTTATGTAACGATGAGGGAGTGCAAAAGCATTATCAGAACTCCACTGTCAGTGGTGCACTGTTCTTGCCCAAGGTTAAGTGGAAGTCAGGCTTTAATTCTTTCGAATAAGTTTCTCTGGAGGAATAGCAACTGCAAATATCAGAGGTATTCAAGCGCTGGTAGCAGGGGATTACTGACTAAAAACAAAGAGCCTCATTGTTAAATAATATTGCCATATTATATAAATGTTTCTTTGTTTCCTCTAACCTGTGCTTGCAACTTTACTCCTGTACATTCATTTCTTAAAAATGTGGAAGTGAATTTGTTAATGCATTTAAAATACTATAAGAACTCTATATAGAAACAGCTGCATGTGTACCAAGAATCTAATGTCTCTTGACGAAATGTCCAATGATTAAAAACTAGCTGCAGTTACTGAAAGTATACATACATATATATGTTAGAGTAAGTTCATTAATTTTGTAGTCCTCTTCCGTGGACAGCGCTCTGATTTTCTTTCCTGGTATTTGAAGCACTCAGGCTTTAAACCTAACCAAACTCTGTAACCAAATCCTTTTGAAAGTAGTAAATTGCTGTTCATTGGCTTCACTGGGCTCTGATCAGGTCCCCTGAGAGATGTATTTATCTAATCATCTGTCTTGTGCATAGAATCACAACTGAGCAAGAAATTGCAGATTGGCACTGCTAAGTGTGTTTATAACTAAACAGATAAAACACATGAAATCTGTTTGAAATCATGGAAATTTGTAATTTTAGACACATTCTATGGATATATGAAAAAGAAAACTCAGTGTTGCTGAATTTTATTAATGCTTTTTTGAGGTAGGAAATGACATCAGTATTTTAAAAATAACAGCAAGGGACTTACATTGGATCTCTTAAGCATATATGGCTAACCTTGAAGTAACGGACTTCAGTATTATTCTGAAATCATATTAAGATTTCTGGTGGACCGAAAACTTCATTATTAGGTTATTTTTAAATCACTTTTGATCTCAATCAGAGACTGAGAATCACTAAGCTGGAAGATTCCCAGATCCAGCACTGCTCTTAATTCAACCAGGGAAACAGTTTTCAGAATATCAGCCTCTGCTTCATCCCGGAATGATCAGTCTCAGACAGCTTCAGCAGCTTACCTAGATAAGTCAATGAAAGGTCATTAAGCTTTATATGTTTTAAATTAAAAAAAAAAAAAAGAATAGCAACTATTGATGAAATTTTCACCTAAGAAAGTATCACAGGCTTCTTACTAATAATTCTGCCCTTCAACTTCAGCAGTTGAAGTGTAGGATATACTGTTAGAACTCTACTGTGGGATGTGCTTTGCAATTGAAAGAGGTGAGCCACGAAAGGGACTCTGTTTCAGCCTTGCTAAAGTTCTTTGGTTGTGTTTACTTAACAAGGGCTAAAAGGTGTCAGAGCTGAAATAGAGGAGCATAAAATATATGCATCATCATTTTCAGGACAGTAGTTTATCCTTTAAAAACAAAACACAATGCCAAACCCAACGTTTTGTCTTCTTAAAGCTTTATAAAATTTGGTACGTTCAGATGAGGAAAGTTTTGTCTGTACAGAAGGACAAGACAACTGTAGGAATAACCCATTTGCTGGTGCAAAACAGGCCACATAAAAAAGTCACACTCTGCTTGTAATTTTAATGCATTTGTATTAATATGGTCACAGAGATAGGGTACTATAAATTCTAAGTTTGGAAATTTTAAAATGAAGAAAAAATTGCTGCTGTGCCCAAATGATCGAAGTAATCCAGAGTAAATTTGCAACATTTAAACACAAGATCCTCCATGGAGGATGTTGAATGCTAAAATAGAATTAATTTAATATTTAATTTGTATGCCATTTTCCCAGAAGAAGCTTGTTTTCCTCTAGGTGTGTGTATTTGTAAGAGAGGAACAGATGGGCAGAATGAAAATGATAGCTGGGCAGAAAGGGATATCCTCGCTTTAAGGTTGTGAAAAAAAGTGGCGATGATTTTTCAGAAGGTTTTCAAGCACAGACACCTGTGCAGTCATTAAAAGAATTGGGTCCCCTGGAGAAAATACTCTCTTCTTCATTCTCCTGTCCTTTCCAACACATCCCGGTAATTATCTGCATGTTGCAGATGTTTTCAGGCATGTCTAACTTTGCTCCCTGTTTCTAGAAGAATAATAGAGTTGCACAACCAGAGAAAGATGGCATGTCCTATGAGAATCAGATTTTGACACAAATAATACCAAGTTTAGTGTTTGATATGGTACAGTATAATAAAGTTTTAAATTACTGTTATTTCCAAGGTTGTTTTGTTCTATATAGGACATTGATTTTTCTGTTAGGTGAAACGATGATCCATGAAAGCAAAAGAAATAAAGCTGTGTTTGAAGGTGAGACAAAAAAAAAATGTCAGTTTTCACTGCGCTGAACGTCTGCTAGTCAATCAAAATATTTAGCTGAAGAGGAAGCACGTTTTCTATTGAAAGCTTGTGGAAATATTTTACATTTCTTGTTTCTCTGAATGTGTAGACTGAAATCATGATACATCTGAGATCAGAAAACCTGATCCCTGATGCATCAGGTTTGATTTCGGTTATTTTACAAACAATTTGAATTAATATCTTTTTCAGAGACCTCCCAGTTTGTAAGGTGGCTGATGACTATTTATGACTGAATTTCATAAAGTTTTACTGATGCAATTTGCTCCTTTCTAATAAATAATCAGACCTCTATGATCTTTCTCGAAACTCAGAAAACTTAAACTTAAGGAACTCTGTAGTTTCAAGTCACAGCACTTGATACTTTAGCGATGCTGTTCACTCTGCTGTGTGGTTTGTGGGACCACCGACAACTTCTGCTGGTTCAGTCTGGGTGTACTGTAAGGATAATCACATCTCAGACTGCTCTGATTCAAGGACATTGAGTCAGTGGGCAGCAACAGGAAATGATAAAACAAGCAAATCTGAATTTGTATGTACAGCGAATTATGCAGCAAATTAATTTAGAGATGAAGTTTCCTTCTTTAAGACTCAGTTTTCTTTGGGTTGGGCATATAATGTTGAAAATAAAATGCCAGTTAGATTTCATAGTGCTTGACATTATTAAGTTTAATACAAACAGTGATTAATTAATACTAAGTAGTTCTTTATTGCTGCTTGGGTAGGCACTCATTTTGAACAGACTGTTCATCCTATCCAGGACAGCCTGTGGCAGTGAATGAAACACCAACGCTTCAGCACCATGTTCCAGAGCTGAAAAAAACACTTATTACTGTATGTTTTGAAAATATAGTAAATAAATTATGAGTGAAAACATCACTGAAAGAGGGCTCTGAATCCAGCTAGTTTTATTTAGGAATTCCAATGTCATAATTAGTGTGATTTATTTTTAGATTTTTTTTTGAGGCTTTGAAAATGTGTGCCTTAAAATTGGGTTTTCTACTTCCTTAATGCTTGAAGACTTTTTTTCACCTGCAGGTATTATACTTCGGAGTCATTTAGAAGCATTTAAAAAGTTTCAGGAATAGTTCAGTGCAGTGTGGTGCTGACCTCTACACCTTCTGTTAATGGCATCTAGTAGTAGCTCTACTGAGTTAGCTTCAGCTGAGCAGTAAGCTCTGTAGCTGTTTGCTATGGGGCTAAGGTCAGCTCTTGCTTCTCATTTTGAGCTTTGAAAGATCTCATTAGCCCCAGACTCATTCTGGATTTCTTTCCTCATTCTCGAAAATTTCATGTTGTAAGCCAATCTCTTCCTTGCTCTTCATCAGCATTTTATATTGCCTTATGTAAATCTGGAACTCTTGAGATTGTAAACTGTAGATTTATAACCATCCTTACTGGGGTGGGAGAAGTAGCTAAAATAAATAAATAATGCTAAAAGTAGTTTGAAAGAAAGGGCTATCTCTGCATCTCAATAGCAGCTCCTTGCACTGTTTTGTGAAGCTTTACAGCTTGCTCTTTGTTACGTGAATAGTAGGATGTTCTGAACTGCATGCAAAGAACGCATTGTATTACTCTCTCTGCCCAGGTCAAAGAAGGGCAATACAGGGAATGGCATTTAATTTTTCTCACCTGAAAGAAAAATATAACATGGCCAACAGAATGGCATTTGGAAAAATTTTCCTAAGGGAAAATGTCTGATTCATTTCTAAATGAAAAATAGTAAGAGTTTTTCTTACTAACTAATCAGCTTATACTATATTGTGGACTAAAATAAAAAACAAAACTGGTGCAATCTCATAGTCCTTAGCATTCAATATTATTTTAGCCCTAACGCTACTACTTTTGCTGACATTCAGCATCAGGAACTCCAGTGTGTTTTGCATAATCACAGTACGTGATGATCCTTTAAACCGCGGATTAGGTTAGGTTAAAAACACCTGGTTCTGTATTATCTCTTGTGCTGGCTGGGTGGCTGGTTGTTGTGCGGCTTTGGTTAGCGATTGTTGCATAACTGCTCCCTGTGCTGGTGAAACGTAAAGGTCAATCTGAAATCAGCAATGCTTTGCTTAGGAATGAGCCACAGATGCAAGGACACCTCTTGTCATTATTTCCTGATTCTTTTCCACTCGTTTTCAGTAATCCTCGAAGATGTTTACTGTTCTAAAACACTTTTATGGAATACCTTGGTTAATAGCATTGTAATAATGTTTGTGATGATTCTACCTGTAGATCATAGTAGCAGTGATAATCTGAATTTAGTGGTGCCTTTTGTATGGTAGTTCCAGATTATCAAAAAGGAATCTAGCACAGTGAGAAGCCTATCATGTGAATTAAAAAAGCTAAGAGAAATTGGGACATTATTGCCAGATATGGTGAATTCCATCATATGATAAACATAAACAGCGGAATAAAACTGAGTATTTATTGCACTTAGTATTCACATTTATTGCAAGACTGAAAATATGTAAGACACAAATCACACTGCGGTACACAGGGAATTATTTTTAAAGTCTGTTTCATGCAATTTCTGAGTACCAGTTAAAGGTACTTTGCCAACTACTCTCTTCTCTCAAATTATAGTTAAGCCTAATCTCTCTAGGTTTCTCTTGGAATAAATAATTTTAAACCAGAGAATTCTCGTGCTGCCTCTCAATCCCGTGCTACTCTTCCTTTAGCATATTTTACAGTTACAATTAATTATTTATGTTCACAGATCAGCAATTTGTAAACTCAGAAGTATTTCCACAGATAAACATGAAACAAAGGGAGTTTATAAAACCGGGTAATTGGGATGGTTCAGCCTGGAGATAAAGCTTCAGGGTGACCTAATTGCGACTTTGCAGTACCCAAAGGGAGCCTACAAGAAAGATGGAGAGGGACTTTTTACAAGGGCATGTAGTGATAGGACAAGGGGGAACGGCTTCAAACTGAATAAGAGTAGGTTTAGATTAGATATTAGGAAGAAATTTTTTGCTGTGATGGTGGTGAGGCACTGGCACAGGTTGCCCAGAGAAGGTGTGGATGTCCCATCCCTGGAAGTGTTCAAGGCCAGGTTGGATGGGGCTCTGAGCAACCTGGTCTAGTAGAATGTGTCCCTGCCCATGGCAGGGGGTTTGGAACTAGATGAAGTTTCAGGTCCCTTCCAGCTCGAACCATTCTGAGATTCTATGATAATTTGGTGAATACAGGAAGCAATCTCTGAAATCTACTGTAATCCATATGCTCTGTGCAAGTCTAGCAAAAATTAAGCTTATGGTTGTGACATGCTCTGTGGCTAATGAAACTATTATTGTTTATTGCCACGATGATGGTGTTTGTTGCATGTCAGTATGCTGGAAGTGGCCTGGAAGTTAGTGCTAAAGTGTTGTGTGGGTGGCATGTCCATCACATGTCCATCGCATGTCCATCACATGTTCACGGCATGAGGCCCCATTGCAATGGTGGGACAGAGAACAGAGATAGTTCTGGAGCCGTTGGTGCCTCTCGTCTTCTAGAAAGTATAATGAGTCCATGCCAACTCTTGTTGAGTGGTTTCTGTTCCTCTCCAAATCATGTTAGTTCACCAGATCATGTTCTTTGGCAGAACTGGAGGTTATGCATTGGGTTCAGGCTTTGTCAATCTCAGTTTTAGTTCTTTCATTGAATAAGAATCACTTTCTTCGATGATTTAATATTTAGGATTTATAATAATTTTCCTAAAATTTGTTTTGTATATACTACAGTCCCTTGGAAATCTTCCATCATGATAGATGTATGTTCTGTGTAACAGGCGGCTTTACTCACCATTTCTGTAATAGATACTAAAGTTATAAGTCTGGTTCTCTACCATCTGTATCAACAGTGGTTTGTAGCATTCTAATAGTGTTAGAGGGGAGCGTTTAGATATTTCTGGAGCAAAATGGTGAAATGCAGTACCCATTTTATACTATGCAAATTCCAGCTATTACTGCTCAAACTTCTTAGCTAGCTCTGAAGGAAGATAGACTATGTGGTTGTAAAAATGCACGAAAGTTCAATTAAGGTTGTAGAAGTGGATGAAGGTTTTGATGTTATCTAATTATTGTTTCTATTTTTTGCTTCAGTGCTTTTTTTTCTCTTCCTGTAATTTTATTCCAGCACTGTAATGGTATGAGTATATTTGCAAAGAGATACTTACTTTTAATATATTATCTATTAGATATTTGTGATTCATTCCATTTGAACAGAAGTCTTAAAAAATATTGCATTGTAAAAGCACTTCTGATTGGCACAAGACATCAGTTTTATCTACATAAAACCATGAATAGGTTTTGTCAGGAGTCTGGATAAGTCTGCTGTGCACCACACATACACACCTTTCACAGTGTGATATACCATGGGGTGATAAGCCATAGTACTGTCTTTACTGTCTTTATTCTAGATGCATATTCTTGCGAAGGAGGGCATTAAGCAAAATGTATAAATTATTTTGTCTTTACTGACTATTAGTATATTGAACAAGTTAAAACAATGAGAATATTTTTAGCATTAATAAAATCTGGAGATGAAGTTAGTGGCATGATAGAGACCATTATTATAAGTGTGTTTTACCACATTATGTCAACCATTCTGTTTCTTCCCTTTTTTTAGGTTTTACTGGGACTTAATCATGCTCATAATGATGGTTGGAAACCTTGTCATTATACCAGTTGGAATCACATTCTTCACAGAACAAACAACAACACCATGGATTATTTTCAATGTGGCATCAGACACTGTTTTTCTATTGGACTTGATCATGAATTTTAGAACTGGGACTGTAAATGAAGACAGCTCCGAAATAATACTGGACCCTAAAATCATTAAGATGAATTACTTAAAAAGCTGGTTTGTGGTTGACTTCATCTCATCAATACCAGTGGATTATATCTTTCTCATTGTAGAAAAAGGAATGGATTCAGAGGTTTACAAGACAGCAAGAGCACTTCGTATTGTGAGATTTACAAAAATCCTCAGCCTGTTACGTTTATTGCGCCTTTCAAGACTGATTAGATACATACACCAGTGGGAAGAGGTAAGATTTATATGGTTACAACATCATTCACTAAGATCTTATTCCTATGCAACACTAGACAGATCTCTCTGAAGAGCTACACAAGAACCAGAATGTAATAGAGTTTTTACTCACCAGTTGGTATAATTATATACAGGTGCTAGTAGAAAGGCCTTTTTGGAAAAAACAGGACAGAGTAACTATCTCCTCTCTGCTAATAGGACCATTAAATACATTTCGGACCATCAGCACAATTAACATGGATGGACTCCTAGTTAGAAATTTTAACAACCACCTAAATCTATATTGAAGTTTGATAACTAGTACTTAAATTTATTAATACTCTTTACTCACAGAGAACTTAAAACACATATTTGTAGTTTTCTAATTTAGGAGAAATTGAAACCATTTACCACTGAGTAGATGTCCTGAAATGCTCATTGTTTCAAGGCTGTATGTAGGCTGAATAGTTCAAGTACTGACCTTCTTTATGAAAAATGGATAGTTCAAATTTTGATCCATTGCCGTCTAAAGTGTCAACTCCACTGTTTCCAGGCATGATGTTTTGCTGCCTGCCAATTTGGCATGGTAACTTTTCCAGGAAATTATGGCATTCCCTAATTTGACATTCTCATGGCTAGGAAGTGTTTAATGCTTTGGCACTTACCACCATGATTCAGTTATTTTCTCTCTTGCTTGTCCCCATTTCTGTAGTTCTAAATATCATAACATATTTTAAAGAGAAGTGCTAAAACCATGGGAAAAATAACTGCTATTTTCTAAACCTTTCTTGAAGTAAGCAAAATGAGAATTATTTTGTAGAGCATTATCATGGAGGCACTATCAAAATAGATTTGCATAAATGCATTTACCTACTTTGATATAGATTTATTTAATTAAATGGATATGGAAGGAAGATTTGGTACTGTTTCTGGTGCTTTTTCTGCTGATTATCTCCAGTATTGCATGCACTTTCTGGTTTAAGAAAAACCTAATGGCAAATCCAGCTCACAAATAATGCCAGATTACATTTTAAAATGGCATGATGCTGGATGATGCCAAGTATCAAACGTCTAATAAATTTATAGTTATTTCTCAAAAAGCCCCTAAAATAGTAATTGGTTTTTATTACTGTATTTGGTTAATTCTACTTCTTTTTGCCTCCCTTTAAAGCAGTGTAACCATGTTTTTGCACAGAAATAGAGCACTGTATTTTTGTACTCACTAAACTAAGGCAAATGATTAAGCATATTTTGCAGTTCTACCATAAAGCTGTGCTTTTGTCTTCTCTGTGCTTTACAGAGACAACCTTCTGGATGTGTTCAATGACATTTTTTCTAGCAGCTGGAGTTATTAGCTTGCCACTATAATGGCCTACTAGGCAAAGAAATAAATTCCCTTTTATTTCCTTCTTCTGTCTATTGTCAAAGGGAAATCGGATGTTCTAAATAAGAGTAGTTAAATTGGTCACTAAGTGGGACTAGAAGTGACCAGGGTATGTGGTCCAAACCAGCAATGGTTGGTGTTTGGTCCATTTAATCTTTAGCTAATTGTTGTTTGATTGCAACTTCACCTTTGGTTCACTAGTAAAACATGTGACTCTGTTCTCAAGAAGATGAAAGAGGGTCAAAAGATGGAGGATTTTTTAGTTTGAGTTTTTTTGAGCCTGCACTAAAGCAGCAAAAAACTCATTGTCTGCTTTTGTAAAAGATTCTCACATGCAGAAACAGAGAGAAATATGTAGTCTGAATCAGGCTCTGATAAATCCCATAATGTAACGTGTGCCAGAATAAAGGGGATTTTGTTTGGTTTGGTTCTATTTTTTTTTAGCATTTTACAGAGACCAGAAATGAAAGAGGTCATGGATTTTCCTATGTGGCTTTGGAGAAAATGTATGTTAGAGCATCATAATGTTTTAAAACAAACAATTAAAAAACCTCGGTAGGTATGACCTTTACTGAACTGGGAAACAAAAGCTGGATGATCCCGTAGGGGTAGTCAGTGAGACTTTGCAGCTGATATTATTGTTCTTGTGTGTGTTTGCACATGGACAGCAGGGAGGAACTGTTAACTATTTTTTTTGACAGAGAACTGGAGCCTGTTTGTGTGTGGTCAAAAGGATTTAATAGTTTTCGCATGTGAGCTGACATGTTGGTTTTAAATGTGGATGCAGATAATTCTGAAATATATGTATTTGGATCCAGAATAAGGAGCATTATGTCAAAAATATTCAGAAGACAGCCAGAAAACTCATTCTTTATAATGTGCCAAGAGGATACTTCATGGACAACTGATTGATGAACAAACCAAGATGCAAATAAGGCAGTTATAACCCATTGAGGTATTTCTACATCCTCAAAGAGAAAAGGCAGGTTGACATTGTTTGAGCTTTTCCTTTTTAGGTGTGTTGTACCTGGACTTCAGCTGGTCAATATCCTGAACCTTCAGATGAGTAGGCAAAAATGTAGAAGGTTTTTATATGTTACTGGTGAAACCTGGTTCCTTTTCTTTATTCATTTCCACATCATTTAGATCAATTAAATCAGGATCAAGCTGCTAACAGCCACATAGAGTAATATTGAGGTAAATAATGTATGCATTGCAGAAGCATTCTCCTCCTTAAGTGTTATGGCGGAGCAGCTGTAGCCTGTGGTGCAATATATATGAAATCTGATTGATGTATTCATATCAGTCTGATGTTAATAGCTTATGCAAATAAATAACTCGGTGGAAATGGGAGAAACACATTAAGAAAAGGACAGGAGATATGTTTTCAAGAAATAATCTCCTGAATTGGCAAATTCACACTTTCCTAAAACTGTTTTATCATTGCAATATCAAATATTCCAGTCCTTTAAACTCAAATGTTGGCAAATAGATCATATGCTTACTTAAACTAAGTTATATACTATAACGTGCAAGAAAAAAATTGATATTTAAATTGGTGATTGCAGAAATTATACTTTTGCAGTTATTTCTGGCCGGGGGTTCGTTTTGGATTTTCTTTTAGCATAGGTTCCTAAAAATACCAATCAGGAAGTACTGACTATATTCTTACTTACTTCAGGTGTTATGAGACTGCCTAAACTGTTGACCCTTGAATGTTTTACACAAGTTTGCATGCAACTAGTAAGTTATTCTTAGTTAAATATTCTTATAGGTCACTGAACAATTAAAAATAAAAGATATGAACAATTAGAAATAAATGCATCATTACATGTGAAATGATATGCCACTTTGCTTTACATTTGTCTATGATATTAATTTACTGATTTTTTAAAAATAACAGTATTTTCCAAAAGCTGCTGAAAACCCAGACTTCAATAGCTGTGCTTACAGCTATTCTAATCACAGAACAAAACCTAGCAAATGTATGAGTAAATAGAAGTGGTTCTTCTAAAAATGTACCCTGAGTCTTTCTTTTTCTGAGATATCTGGTTCTGTAGAATTAGAACCATTTTTAAAGTGACCAAATGCTTATTGCAAGATGTGCAATAAAGCTTATGTTTTCCAAAAAATCATACAGTAAAATATGCATAATTGTAAAATGCAGCCATGTCTTATATTGGTTCAACTCGTACTGGAATCTGGTTTTCAATTTGCCAAATCTTCTTGAGTATCACGAACCTACATAGGTGTCAATAGGGCTCTAGCTGTTGATAAAGCTCTAGTGTTTAATGAAACATATTTCTGAGTGTATCACACCAACATATTCTATTATACTTTTTTATGTTTTAGTTGTAATAATCACAGTAATGCTATTTCAGAAAAGCTCATAGATCCAAGCTTTTTGGAATGCTAAGTCTTACTACAGTGCCTAAAAATTAAGTGTTTAATAGGTTTGCAAATCAGGCCCTGCATTAAAGATTTCATCTGTTGCTTCCATGGTACCGACCGTGAGTATCACATACCACCACTAGGTGTCCTCTCCTTGTTGTTCTGTTTGTTGCCAACAGTACAAAAACACATACTATAAATCTGTGATAGTCAATCATTACTGTTTCCTGAATAAAATTGTCATGAAAGAACACGTGTTATCAAGACAACAGAAGACAACGCCTACTTCAGTAGCTTGCTGTTTCTGTGATTGGTACACAAATGACTTTTGTCCCCCATATGAAAATCAAACAACTTTTTCTTTCTCCTACAGCCAGGTGAGAAGTCAAGGTTTCTTATCTCTCCTCTAGGTCACTGACTGGGGAAGTGTGTGAAGGGAGAGATGATGTGTTGGGAGGGTACTTGGTAGTGTTGGATGGAAACACTTCACTTTACTGATTGAGTTATTAAATTTATTTTATTTTAGCAGGACTGTGTCTACAAGACATGAGGGTTTTCTGTCAATGGTGTTGCATAGTTTAACTGTTTAAATTAATGTTTTTTTGGAAATGGGAGGTGCCATAATATTTTTCTTTCTTTTAATTCAATTTTAATTCATGCCCCCCAAGGAGATAGTTTAAAATATATTTTCTTGGCCCTATGAAGTTGTCAGTCAAGTGCTGCTAATAAGCACACCAGTACAGGCTGAGTGGAAATTTTGAAGTAAATCAGCTTAAAGTAGAACACACATTTTTACTGCCTTTTAGAGGTATATCAACTCAATGTGAGTTGTCTGTCTCCCAAGGAGTGAGGGGAGGATATTTGTTAAGTAACTTGAGGGGAAAGAAGACATAGAAGAGTCCACCTTCTTTTACTGGCACAAAGTCTTTGAATTCTGCAACAAAGCCTCAGTGTTGATGTCTTCTGCCTTCCTATCGTGAAGAAGATGGAAGTAGGAGAAAATCGCCATTTCTACAGGAAGAGAAGAGGAATGCAAGTTTTGCCCCTCATTTTTTCTATGTCCTCCTACATAAAGCCTGTAGTTGGGGTCATGTTGCATGCATTGAGGAGAAATATCAAAAGCCCAAGCTGTTTGGCACTTGCCTCCCCTCCCCACAGCCCAAGAAGTGTTCCCTAGCAGGACTAAGTAAATATGCAAACAGTGGGGAACTATTAATATTGTTTAGTGTGCAGATACATGCTCGTGTATGTATTACACAGCTGACTTCCATTTTGTGCTGGGCTGTATCTCAGACGCCTGTGAGGTTTGCCTGAGGGTTCTGTTTTGTTCTGCAGTCTTCTCTACCAGTTCATGATGACTAGATGTGGTCATGTGTGCTTGACATGTGCTGACCAGCTCAACCTCTTGTGTAACCTACAGGGAAAAAATCCCACCATGCTGTGTGCTTGCAGTTTGAATTTAAAAAAGCTAAGACTGTTCCTTGCTCAGCATAGATGTAGTAGTAGATGAGCTCTCTAGCTGCATCAGAGCAGAGTGTTGCTCAGCCCAGTTCCCCAGAGGGATTGTGTTCCCTGTGTGCCTGGGAGTTGTTTGGGCTGTTAGTTTGTTCCTAGGGAAGATGTGCAGCTCTGGTATTCTCACTAGTTCAGTTGAGATGTTGGCTAATGGATAGTCTGTCTGTATGACAGCAAAGTATTTGATCTACAGACTATAGAGCCAGAATCTGGACCACTTTTCCCTTTCCATTAGAGAGCGTAAAGGCAGATTTTTTGAGACTGTTGAGGCTGTTGATATTATGCCTTGACTATGTAGTTCTAGTTTATTAAATGTAATTTTTGCATGTGGGTAGAACTCAAGGTAAGTTACATAAATAAGGTAAGAAGGTGAGATACAAATGCTAAAATAAAGTGTTGTACAATATGAATGAACATGTGAATTGAAACATCTTCATAAGAGCAAAAATCAGGCTCATACAGATATGTGAGCCACAATGCTGTTTAATTTTTCTTCTCTGTCCTGTAAATGACAAGTGTATTGTCTGTGCTTTGCTAAACAGAGCACCTAATACAATCTTTACAAAACTGGTAGTGTTCCAAATGGAAAATTATGATGGATCTCATTTCATGTAAACCTTTCTGTTTACAAGAAATTACGCATATTTTAACGTTAGACGTGTAAGCTGTGTGTATATTTCAAGGAAAATTATTTATTTGAGAAAAGTATGTATCACTGCAGCTAAAGCATACATCCATAAAATATCACTGACGAAACCTCAAATTTTCATTTTGCACCCTTGAATTCTGTATAACAGTAGGAAAATATACATCACTGATAGAGACAATTAAAAGGCATTATTATCTATGGTGTCCTTATAATAGAATACTGCTGTAGAAAGAGAACAGCACATTTGTAGAGAAGGCAATTACTGAAATGCAAGCAAGACATTGAGTATTCTGGTTTTTAATTTCCTACTTTATGACCTATACATAATCACTTTCATGGAAACAAGAATCCATCTCCCTAGAGAGAAAATAGGCAGTGTTATGAGTGTAAAGTTTCTTGCTTCATCCTTCTATCCCCATTTTAAGACTGTGCAAACTGAGCTGCCTTTCTTGTGTGCCTATGCCAGGAGAGTAATTGTGTGGTGATGATGCTTTCCCTGGGAGATAAACCAGAGAAATGTAGAACATAGCCTGAGATAAATTTCCCTGAACTCAAAAGCTGGAAGATAATGTTTTCTTCTTTGTATGAGTGTTTGCCTGGCTTCTATGGTAATGAACCAGTGGCTGGGAGACTTGGCTGTAGACCCAAGAAGGTGGGTTCACCCTTATAGTAACATTTCTAGATAATGCCAGTCAAGCAGTTTTGAAAATGATCAGAACTCTTGTCAGCATGTCTTTGACACTGAAGTGTAACACAAGTTTTTTAGAATAATTTTTTGAAGTCTAATTTGTTGACCACTATTTTTAAGCCATTATGGAGATAGCTCATTCTTTTGCACTTGCTGGAGCTTGCACACAGTACACCTGACCACAGATTTGTAAAACAGCTTGATTCTTCCATCCTAAGCTTTTAATACACTTAGCTTTCACAGTTTAATGGCCTGATGTATACACCCCATGTCAGGCAAGGGAGGAGGTCAGGAATGTTCAGTTCTCGTGTGAGACAGAGCTGCTGGCTACTCAACACATCATCCTGCTCCCTCCCTGGAGCTGAAGAGCCGTCAGAGAAGGTGATGACGGCCAAAGAGCTGTTTGGGCAGACTGCAGTCTGGATCATGGTTCACCATTCGGACACTGCGATACTGCAGTCCTTCCCACAGTGTGTGCACGTATTACAAGCTCCTTTTGGTTCCCTCAGTGATAAGACAGAAGGTGAACATGTGAATGGGATTTTGCAGTTCTTTTCCAATGCATTTTTAGAAATTTAGAAATTTTACAAGTTTCACAAGAATAACAATTTTAGATTTGTGCTTTGCAGGCTAAACACAATCCATTCAGGTATCTCTGCATTTTCAGCTCTTTATTAACAGTGACCAGTATAGAATGACTGTTTACGTTTCTAACTTACTCAACTGAAAGATATTCTCACATTGTCGCTAATGCCTTGTAAAATCCTTCCCATTTTTGGTTGTCTGCATAATACCCACAGATATTTCCAGGTAAAGAACTCAGTTGAATAAACACCTTAGACTTGTGCACAAGAATTTAATTGGTTTTGTTATTTTCTTTATGTGGCTGTTAGAGTTAGTCATCTATAAAAATTGTTAGGGATACATTTTGACCATTTCAACCATTTTTAAAAAGACTTACAAGAAATTCCTAAAACCCAAATTTGAAGCTTGGTTGCTAGTCTGCCTGGTAAAATATGGCCAGTTATCAGTTGAAATGGGAGATTTATCATCCACTGTAATAATACTTAACATGGTATTTATCGATATCTCTATTAGAGAAAGCAACAATATGCCCTTCCAGTACATCATTACTAACTGAAAGGTGAGGAACAATTTATACAGGAAAAATAAATTAGGAAAGTGTATGTGTAGGAGGTAGATAAGATAAACATTAGCATTTTCCTAACATTCATCTACAAGGGGCATTTCAGTGTTTAAATTGAATAATCATTTATTAAAGGGTGGAAAGATAATTCAGTAGATTTTAAGTCGGTGTAATTCTATGTTCTACTTTAAAGAGAAAGTTCTCCGTTGCAGTTAACAGCTTTGTAAATAAAAAAATCCCCAAACTCACCACTGTATTCTCTTGGTTCTCTTATATGGAGAATGGTGTAATGGTGAATTTTGTGGGATTTTGTAGGAGAGCATTACCTCAGTTATCTCAGAAAGGTCTGAAAGGTAGAAAAGGGAGATAGCTGGAGAACATGTTCTGGGTAGGACTATCTGTGCATTGTTGTGTATATTATTTATTCCCCCGATGTGTCAAATTCCTTCACTCATCTTGGCATTTTATTCAATAAGGTCAGGACTAAAATGATACAGAATTCACCACATGTTGATAGGTTGAGGATCATGTTCTGATTTTGATCTAATCTGACTACCTTCTAGTACAATAAAATACATGGGACACTACTTGTTTAAGTAGGTTTCTGTTCTTATGGCTCCCATTGAGGACAATGGAATAGCATTTTAGTAGTTAATTAGGAACAAGGGTCTGCTTTATAAGGACGAAATGGTCTGAATTAGCCATTTAGAGAGTAAGATGCAACTGTGTCAACCTATTTAGGGAGGGTTGAGGAACTGAGATAGTAGTGTGGAAATGGCTGTACCAGTTAAAAGTTGTATTTAATGAGTTATTTCCAAGCTGAATTTCATGAAGTTTGTTCCAAATAACTGTGATATTATCTAACATGCGTAAGGTATGATTTAAAAACAGGTCTGTCTTGGAAAAAGAGGGAAACAACCTTGTTTAGAGGTTGTCAGAGCTCCTTGCTTCCAAGCAGAAGTGAAGGCTGTGGTTGAACTGTTAGTGTCTTCTTATCATACTGCACTGGGAACATGCTCTATTGCTCACCAATTTCACCTTTCTTAGCACAGGAAAGTGCTTTGCCTTTTCCTATGTCTAGGCTTACAGTATTTTCTTTGTTACTTATTATCTTCTGAAAGCATCTTTTTTCCCCCCATCCTCTCTGCTTTCAGAACCAACAGCAATAAGCTTAACTATACCTCTGCTCAACTTAGTACAGTGCCTTGCAGATGCACTGCCTTTCTTTCCAGTAAAAGTTTCAACTTGTTATTGACCTGACAGAAACTGCTCCCATGTAATCTATTTGGTGTCATTTCAATCTTGGGTTTGTGTGACAAAATGGTGTGCAACACTGGAGATCCTGCTTTGAATCCAAGTGGGCGCTCCCAGGTGAGGAGCTGTGAGAGTAGAAGCCTGTATAGCATGGGAGCATTCTCCCTCTATATGCATGGTTGAAACCATCTGTAGAAAAACTAAAAGTGCCTGAAGGCTAATTATGATATAACTACTGTAATCTTTGCCAGAAACATGGGCCTTGCATAATTGGACTGCCTACAGAAGAGAGGAAGGATGTAAAAAACACCACCCAAATGAACAAAACCCTCCTCAAAAATGACCAAACAAGAAGAAAAATCCAAACAGTAGCAACAACCACAAAACATGGGAGAGCAATGGTAGTTCAGAAAAATGTGTGTGCACATATCTATGTGAATCACTGTTGAGTTCATACTTTTAAGATTGTGGCATGCAAAATTTATGGCCAAAACTCAAAACTGTAGAGCAAACATTGCTGTGCATAATTTAAAATGAAACTTTTTTAAGAGTACCTTCCTGTGGGATTTCCAAAGCACATTATTGAAAACCTTGTAGTAGTTCTCATCACGATGATCGATTTTTCCCTCAGCCAAAGACATGAATTATGTCTTCATCTGTCTCAAAAATGGCTGGGCATCCCACATGAGAATTGTTTTCCAGCTGGGGAAATATAATGTCAGATACGTTTTATCAAGGAAATGAGGAAAAAAAGCAACTGAAATGTAATTTCTGCAGGCAAGGGATAACTTCTAGAACTGCTGCATAGTTTTGATCACCGTGAAGTTTTAAAGCACTGAACCCAAACAAGTAACTTAAATTTTTTTTTGCAGAGTCTTTCCAGTGAACTAGGTGAAACACTGTTTTTCCTTCAGCATCAGTCATATGGACACTCTTTTTCCTATCATTTTTTTATTTTGCCCATGGCAAAACCAACCTCTACCAAAAATGTGTTTTTCTCTTTTTCCTTTTTCGTATTTGTCAGTTTTGGCAACTTAATGCACAGCTTAGCCCTGTTTGTTTTTTTATTTATGTTTCTATCAATGTCTGCATATCACAAATATGTATGATTATTGATCTTCTAAAATCATTTTAAAAAAGAATCAGTCTATTTTGTGGGAGTTCTTAATTGGCATGGTAATGCAAGGCACTAGAAATGAAGATGTCAAAGGTTTGCATGAAGTAGTCAAGGAGCAATATCAACACTGTGCCTTTTTTTCATTAAAACAAATCCATGAAAAGACTTTTAAAATAGTTATAAAACAAATTCCAGTAGAACTTTACTTGTGTTCTTCCTTTTCATTTAGGTTTCCCAATGTTACTTAGATGGAAGCTAGTGAAAATAAGATTAATCAACACCAAGATTTTTACTGATACTGTTATTCTGTTTGTTATCATATTTGATTAAATCACTAGTTCCTGTCAACCCTTGTTTAATGGTTAAGTAAGTTTATATTTGAGATAGAAGCACTTTTTTTTTAAAGAAAACCTCAGCAGGGTGTTCAGAAGTGGATGCATTTGACAGCAGCTATGCTGGATGCTGTCCTTGTGGCACAGCGATTCCCATGCTGTCAGTTTAAGCCAATTCCTAGTCTTCTGTAGGTTGAGAAAGGAATTGTGACAATTTTGTGTTTTGCCTTCGTAAAACTCTCTCACCCCCTTTTTAGGTGTCTATTTATACTTTGTGTAAAGTGAACATGTTCTGAAAAACAGCTGAAGACATGAACTCTCCAGCTACACTGTAATTTTAAAATTACATGTGTTTGTGTTGATCAACCTAGGATGAGCTAAGAATTGAAAACTGCTGTGTTAGTACACTAGCATAAATTTGGGGCATTATGTGTTATAGAGATAATATTTTTATTTTAACTCTTACCTATTTTAAGATGCCTCATGTAGCAAATCAGTTTCTTTTCCAAAGTTGTGAACAGACAATGAAAAAATAATAGTTCAATATCTGGTTTGTGAATTCAGCACTGAAATGCAAAAGGAATCATATAAAATCTGTAAAATACATTTTCAGTTCTTTTTAAATTATCTGAGTACAGAACTTTGTTTCTCCATTCATTTAAACTGTTTTGAAATTTAGAGCCCTACGTGAGTCATGACTGTGGTCCCATGGATTTCCTTCCACTTTCTCTAAACATTTGTGTTTGTTTTGGTTTTTTTTTTGTTTGGGTTTTTTTTGTTTTTTGTTTGGGGTGGGGTTTTTTGATGATTGTTTGTTTTTCTGGGTTTATTTGTTTGTTGGTTTGTTTTGTTTGTTTTGGGTTTTTTTCCCCTTGATATCAAGAATATAATGATGCTCTTTAGAAGTAGAAGCTTATCAGCTCATTTAGAATTAGAAAATTTAGCCCTGTGGTGGATTTTCATCTGAGCAGTGCAAAATCATTCCCAGCCAATTAAAAAACCATAACTTTTTGATGAGTCATGAAGGAGGTATAGCTTGAGATATTCAAAGCTTGTATTTCAGGATTATTATACATGTTTGAGGAATCTCCTTTTCCTTTAGTTCACCTTTTTTGATCTTTTGACAGTAAGGATTTTTGGAGCAGCAGTGCATTTCTAGCTCTATGTTACGTGCTAAATATAGTAAAAAATGTAATACTATATTAATCATTATGCGTGCTAAACCTAGGGAAGAGGAGCTGACTGGAAAAAAATAAAAAATTTGGCAAGAGAAGGGGCAAACAATCTCATGCTCGTAAATTAGATTTTTCTTTATAACTGGTCCTTCTTGTTAGCCTCTGCTGTCTTGAAAACAAGTATCAAACAGCTCATCTGTCATATTTTCCATGACTACCATCTTTTACTTTAAACTATGTGAAAATTATTAAGTGATATGGCTGCTAGTATCACATACCTGTTTGAATTGCTTCCACTTCTCTGACATCCAGTTTGTGGCTGGAAACGTTTCTCTCCTGACCATGTTCTTGTCATTGCAAATACTCAGCAGGATCAGTGTGAAGAAAAGGAAATAAGACTGGTGGCACCTCACAAGAAAATGTCTCTCTGAATTTCTAAGAGAGAAAGTATGCTTCATGTGACTTCTACTTAGACTGCTAAATAGTGCTTTTATTAAATTTATGTGTAAATATTTTATTTGACCATATTTTAATATTTCTTATTACGGAAACAATCACAGATTTTCACCGAAATCACACCTATGTATGGTTTAGGCAATTTTGGACACTATGAGAACTTATACTGGAAATCACAATGTCTGATATTTTCTGTCATGACTGCTTGAAGATTTTGTAGGCTTCAACTAGCCTCAGCTTAAGTATTTTTCTCCATTTTTCTTAACAGCCACCATCTTTTAATATGTGTGTGTGTTTTGGGACTCCAGTTTTGACAGGCTTCTCCCGATTTCCAGTAATAATATAATAATAATTGAATAAATAGTAAGTTACAGAGGAATATTTTTACTGCCCATGAAGCCCAGTTAGTTTCCTTGCTCTGATTCTTGAATGTTTATGAGTCTTTGGCTGCCTGAACTGCTTAGGGCAGTTTGGGACAGGTGGACAAGCAGGCTTCTAGCAACCTGAAGTACTCTTCAGTAGAGTCAGATGCATAGACCCTGTCAGACAGGCTTAGGCAGCAGCTGATCTGAGCTTTTGTGATCATGATGCTTGTGACTGAACTGTGGCAAGTGCAGCATTTGCACCGTTCCCCCTCTCCTTTTGCATATATTTGCCTGTATAGTATTCCAGTAGGTTAGCAGACTACTGAGATACTATTTTGAGGTCAGACATTCTTCTTTCTCTAAACGATTTATATTTGAAAATCTGATTTAGGAATACTGAGATATAGATATGTTAAATATTTTTTCAGCATTTTCATGTTTATGGATAAAGTTGATCAAACTGTAGTTCAGTTTTAAATTGAGCTACAGATGTACTCGAATGACCTCTGCCTGTTTTTTCAGTCTGAAAAATATGTCCCCAGATGTTTGTCCTCCAATATGTTTTCAGTCCCACACCTCTTCCTTTATATCATCTAAGTGTCTTGGGAAGACAGAAAGTCTGTGCTCTGTGCTTGCAAGCCGTGACTCTGGAGGACTGGAGCCTGCTACTGGATTAGTAGCTCCATGTCTCTCAAGTTTGTAGCTGGAGATGCCAAACATGAGAGTTTTTACAGTTTTTAATGACAGTTTTTACTTAGGCTAGTACATACAAGCATACCAAGAAGACTTATGCTTTGGTTTCTTTTATGCAGTTGGAAACAAAAGGGAGAAAACTGGTTTTCTAAACTTGTCATATTTGCTGAGTTAAATGAGTACTTTTGCAAGCTATCCCAGATGAGAACTGCAGAATGCAGTTCTTCCAGTCATCAAGTTTATTCCCTGTTACTAATTTTCCCCTGTAGTATCAGTGCTTTATTTTATAAAAGGAAGCAAACACAAGGAAGTGCACTGTAGCATCCACTAATGTGGTGAAGAAGAGAATCTCTTTCTTCTTTGTTCTGAAGGACTTCTGGCAGGGTTGGCGTGGGACAAAATTGGCACTGGCACACTGCCCTACCTGACCTGATGCAATTGCTTGTGCCAGACTGAGTGCCTAATGGAGCAGGTGGCTCTGCCCTCCTGGTGGGAGCACTCACACCAACAGAGAGGCAACATGGGTGACGTGGGCTTTGTGGAATGACTGTTTCATGACACAGAGGGCAGCTCTGACATTTCCCATCGACTAGCTGTCAGCAGATCTTTGTTCCCCGTTATGTCTCTTAGCAGCACCATCTGAAGTGTCCATCTCTTTCCAAAGATTGGGCAAGGAGCCCAGACACCCATTAATCACTGGAGAGCAAACACTTCAAAACAGGGACTTTCTTAGGCTTGGCTATTAGATCCACTCTCAAGCTCCTGGCCAGTGATAGCGTTGAGAATTTACTTGTCTGCGGGAGAAATAAGGTGTATGATCTGAAGAGAATGAAAAGTGGAGCTTGGTTAGTTTTACCTTTTAATATTTTGAAGTCAGCTATCCAAGTTCATCTCAACTGAATTCAGTGAGGTGGCACCAGTGAAAATTTGAGAATTTTCTATGTTACCAGTGGAAACTTGAGTCTTCTCAAGTCTTGCCTTGGTGATCCATGCCATTCATTTGCAAGCGGAAAAATAGATATGTATTCTGAAAAAGCTCTTTTGAATGTGGACCAGAAATCTGACCTTCTTTGACTTTCATTTTAAAGTTGATGTTTAGTTTAAGTATAGAGCATAGTCGGTTCTATGACTGTCATAGCTTTGCAGGGATGCTGCTAACATTCAGTCAATATAGATGACATTCTCACAGTGTTTCTAAAATAGAAGGGAAAGAATAATTAAGTAGGATTCTGTCTCTTCACAATGTTTTCCATGGCACATCAAGTATTCGTACATGAAAAACAGAGTTATGTGTTCTGTGTTATCCTCTTTGAAAGAATTCTCATAGATTTCTGGAGTACGGGGAGAAGAGTTCAGCTCACTAGTGACTGTGTAGGTAGAACAAAATCAATTATAGTAAATCGTAAATGGATAGAGGCATTTCAAAAGCATCAGATGATTTGGCCCATTACTAGACTTTCAATCTTCTACTTACTGTGACTAGTTTAGGAAAAAAAAATCTTCAAATGAATAGTGCATTTTAATAAGTCTATTATCCTTAAGTGTTCAATGTGAAGTTTTCTTGTAATGCATAAAAAAGGCATGTCTCTGTCAGAACTTGGTGGCTTAATATACTTCCTGGTTGAAAGTGTGATGAGATAACTGAAAAAAAATAAAAGTTTGTCCAGCATACACACATCTACTGCCCTCATATCTAACCAGTATAAGAAGAAACAGTAAGCCAAAGTGGCTCAGAAAAATGAAGTACACCATAAAAAAGGCTAAAGCAAAAAAATATGCATAACTTCAGTGAAATGCCTGACATAGCATATCTTTTATTTTATACTGTTCTTCAAAATGTGTGTCCACCCTAAAGAACATCTTTGTAATTCATAATACCATGTTTGCTGCCAGGCACTCTAGCTTTTTGTCATGCTAAGTGCACCAGCATCAGTAAAGGCTGCTATTCTATCTGTTGTAAGTTAGTGTTTCTTTTGCCGTTCACAATTTCTTCAAATTAAATTCCGTTTTTATTGCATTGTAATTATGCACTTCTCCTGTGACCTGAGGTGTTTTTTTCCAATTGCGTGCACCATCAACAACTTTAAAGTTGTTTTTTTTTCAAAAAAAATGACATGTATTTGGACTTCTTGATTTGCCACATCTTTCCTTCACTCTGTGTACTTTCAAATCTGAGATTTCTAAAATCAGGAAGCAGCTGAAGAGTCCCCTTCCTTCACAGTTGCTTGTTTGCTATGGTGTCCTTGGTGTGTAAAAATGCATTGTAAGGTACAAGGTTGTATTGTCCTCTCTCAGCTAATTCTTAGACAGTCAGCACTTTTTAAATTGGGAACCAGTTGGAGTTTGGCATTCTCAGGGTAATACAGATTGGTTTATAACCTTGACATAATTGACAGTAATCCAGAATGATATTTAATATATACCAGTGCCTACATTTAATTGTTGTCAGTGATTTCCCGAATGCTATAGCACCATTCTTCAACAAAGTGTTACAAATTCACTTTGTTCTATGCCATTTTAGGTGTGCCATTGATAAGAGGTTGTGAGACTCAGCAGTCACCAAAAAGGATTGCTAAAATGTTCTCTTTCTTTGTAGTGCAGATTAGCTATCACAGATCCTTGATCCATCAGTATTCACACATCTTTATCCTTTTATCCTGTTTATTTCTGTAAGATCAATGGGGTTACAGCAACCTCTGTACCTAACGGGGTGCAGGTTTTTAAGAACTTGAATAGGCTGTTAGAGACAAGCCCTTTTTAATGCTCTGCTGGTCTTGCTCCCTTGTGTCCGCATCAAGCCCAGTGTTAAATGTCCCCTGCGTCTACTATAGATTTGAGACTGCTGCAGTTTTTAGGCAAGTAGATTTGTACTCTGTTGCCTTTGAGTGCAGCTGGTGGGGAGCTGCTGTATGCCTCACTGATCATCTATTCCTTTCTATTAATGTTCCTGTGAGCACTGTCTAATGTTGGCCAATTCAGTGTTGTTTAACTCTTACTTCTCAAGCTAACTAAAACTGATTTATGTGAAATTTTTTTTTCCTCCAGAAGTAGTATGTAACATTAATTGCCTTATTTTGGTATGGCTTCTTGCTATTTATCAAAGATCTTTTAAAGAAATGCAAGCTTTATTGATGTTGGGAAACATTCAGTTCTGCTGCAGAGCATTGTTGCTTCCTACAGCCTTCATTCTGGAGCATTTTACAGACTTTAGGTTTCAGGGCTGAAATATGGAATACTTTGAAGACAATTTGAAGGCTTGAATTTGAATATATCAGATTCTAAATAGAAGATAGGCTCCATGTCCTTTTAGTAATCTATATCTCTGAAGAGACATATCACCCTCTATGTACTATTTCAAAAAGAGCTTTTTCAGAGTTTCCAAAACAAATGAAATTTTGTTGGGTGTGAGTTATTTTTATTTTTATTTTGTTCATAATGTCTTAAACTAATTGATTGTCTATGTTCAAGATACAGTTATGAGGGAATCACATGAGTCAGTGTATAGGTAGGGAGAGGACACTGGGAGTTTCCCTCCCTTCCCAGGAGGGTTTTGGCACCTCCCAGTGGAGTGGCAGAACTCTGGGATTTCCTTGAAGACGCTTCATGATTCAAATTTTTATTTTCAATTCCATGATTGATATAAAAATAATGGAAAATGCAGCTCTGATGGGTAGTTTTAAGGCCAGTGAGCTTCAATTTCTTGGAAAAAGATATTTAAAATTAGTATATATTTTTTACCTGTTATCAATTATATGCTCCATGTATCTAATGTGTTTAGGCTTGAATGTTATTGTGTCCACATTTTTACGTTCTTTGTGAGAAGGCAGTAGGGAGGTTACTGTAATCAGTGAGGGGAAAATTCCACTGTTGAATGGTTAAATATTCCTTACCCATTAGTAGGGATTTTCTTTTCTTGTTCTGCTATTTTTATGTACCGCAGATAATTCCAGTAACAGCAGTAGAAATGTCTGACCTTGTGTTGTAACACACCCAAGTGGCATGCCAATCTTGCCTTCATTTTGGCAGTGATAAGTTAAGGCTCTAGGATAATTAGAGCTGGCATTTTCTGCAAATTGTGAGCTTTCACAGCAGATGCCAATTCATGTTGCCAAAAATAATAATAATTTAAAAAAAAAGAAAGTGCGATGCTACCAATGGCAGCTCTTTAGTGAGGAAAAGCCTCAGATCTGAATACTTTACATCAAAGCGGGAAGAGAGAGAGAGAGAAATATGCTAAAAAGAATAATGTTCGATAAATGAGATAAGTCATCTAGAGCACAAGAGAATCAGATAAAATCCCTGCCTGGCTATACTCTTATACCCCTTAGTGAGTGGTCCCAGTTATCAGATGACTACCTACTCCTTTTTTGATCTGTTGAAGCAGTTCCGTTTTGTTCACTAGGCAGCTACTTAAGAAATAATTCATCTATTTTTTATCTCAGAGAAGTGGTCTGGCCTCCAGACTGCACAGGAGAAAATTCCTTCATATTTGTTTTTTATTGCATTGCAAAAATGTCTTGGACCTGTCAACAGTGCACATAGAAATGTCTATGCTTTGTATGAAGCTGTATAGGCTTTTGGGATGAGGACAACCTTCCCTACTCATTCCTAAAGATAAGCAGATGTCATGTCTGCATATTTTCCAAAAATTTCAGTATCAAATTGAAACTAATATGATCTAAATTTGAGTCCTGCACTTTAAAAAAAAATCTTATTTCCATTGAAAATTAACTTTTTTCCATTTGCCTTCTTGAGCCTTGACAGTTGTCACATTACTCTAAGGTGTTTATAACCACCAGTGACAGAATTGCTTTTAAAGTGTCAGTGCTGGCAGCTCATGGAAAGGTAACATTAACACTGCTGCAAAACAGCTGCTCATTGCTGAGAAAATGGTCCATGCCAATGCACTGTAATAATTCTATTCCTAGTAAACCCTGTAAAGTGGTCAAGATTTTTGATATGGAATGTTTCATTACTGCTAGCATTTTATATCTAGACAAACTGATCTTCAGATAAATTTTATAATTGTAATCTCAGAAGTGTTATCAGTTCTGTTGAGCTCGATATTATTTGATTGCTGGTAGAAAAGAGATATAAAATGTAGGTATATCTGTAACCTTGAAAACTCAGAAAAGAGTCTGTATGCTTTCATCAGCCTGCAGCTACAGAAAAGGAGGCACACATTTATTGGGAAATGTCTTTTGTCATGAAAATAGCAGGACACAGAATCATCATCCTTACAGAAGTTTTGACTGATCTATTTTTCTTTTTCTCCCCCCCTCCACTTTCTAATTATTATTTTCTCTCTCTCCATCCTGTGCCCCCCAGCGCTCCCTCTCCCCGCAGGAGGCAATGTTATTTCGTTAACTCAGACCTCATTTTTGTCAATTATGACCTCAAAGGTAATTTTGTAAGTTTGGAAAAATATATTTGTGAATTTTTTATCTTTACAGATCTGTATGTAAGATTCATGTATGTATATTATGTATATATGTTCATGTAGATCTTGAGTGCAATCTAACCATGAGGAAAGATAATATAGGAACAATTTCTTTATGACTTTTTATATTGATCTATTTCCTTATGAAGATTTGTGATTATTTATTAGGTCAGTGCACCTTAGATGAAGTGGTTTGGTTTTGAATTTTTTAAAAATCATTTAGAGGATGATGACAAAGAAACCTCAGTGAAAGTAGGACCCCAATTCTATGTGTTCAAGATAAAACTTGAAGAAACATCAGCTACAACTGTGTGATGATCTCTTGGTCAGGAGTGCTGTTTTGTAAGGATTTAATGATTTTGACATCTTTCTTTGCTTGAGTAAAGGAACAAAATACTGTAATGTCAAGTTGACAAACAGGAAGAATCAAGAAGAATATTCTTCAGTTAAGCTAGACTATTTTAGCTGACAAAACCTAAACATTTGATTTATCCTGTATTTTTCATTTACATTATTATATATACATTTGTTACAAGACAACATGTTTGAATATTGTCAGCTCCTTAACTTTCTTCTTGCTCCTCCTCCATAAAATGTTGGAAGAAGTGGTACTCTCATTTCAAAAGAAATGTGCTTCTCAATATGAAATATTTTAAGTTTTTAAAAATCAGATCTAGCACTGAGTCACATAAAACCGTAACAGATTTTTATGCAGACTAAGATTGGCGACCATGCATTTGCTGAAATATAGTGACTCATTTTCAGGAACAGATAAAGCCATTTTACTGCCTGGAACACTCTTGATGCTGTCTGGCTTTTACATTTCAATTACAGCATACATTATTTAATAGTTTTCTCTTCTTAAGATGTCCATACCTTCCCTGCTTTTTCAAGAGTAAAAAGCTAATAATATGGAAAGGATAAAAATTACCATGGAAATTATATTTTGGGAGAACTTGTGATACCATTAAATGTGCCAAGGAATTTGTTTCAAAATTGGGTTCAAAACAATCCTAAATGCTGTGCCCACAAGTGCATGCGTTCTCCTTGAGACAGATGTGTTTGGGTAAGTAATAAAACACAGAGGCCAGAGTAGTGAAGGGTTTAGCTGTTCAGTATGGTCTGTACCACTGTGGTTCAGGCATGCAACCTGTGGGACAGAGCCTAGTGTTTCAGTCTGAAAAAGTGTCCACCTCTGTGATCATGAAGTAATTAATTTACTAAAGAATTATATAAAAGCTAGGTATATTGATCTTAAAACTACTGCCACTAGTAGTCCCTTAAGTGTGTGATTTTTGGGGGTGTCCTGTGCAGACCCATGAGCTGTACTTGATGTTCCTTGGTCTTTTCCAGCTCATGGTATTATATGATCTATGATTCTGAATCTGTGATGCATTGACTCCCAATGGTTTGTATTTGGCTGCTCTGAGAAGACATATCAGAGTGGTTTTCAGAGAATTAGGAGAAGAAGTAGATAGCAATTTTTAAAAAAATATTGAAACTGTTTCAAGTTGAAAGTCAGAATTAAGCTGTATGGGCTGTCATAAAACCTTATGTATTTTGATGTTTTATTATCACCTTCGAAGAACCTAAGGAGATAGGCAGCAGCTTTAGTGGGACTTTATCCATCATAATTTATCTGGCACTTTAGGCTTTATATCATCTACATAACCACACTGAATTTTATTTTATTTGAAGTGAAAATATGCCTGCCACCACATGACTGCGTGATATTTCTGGAGCATGCTGGAGCATGCTCTCTGCTCTGTTTTTAGCTTTGACTTGGTGGCAAGTCACACTGAAAATGATGTAAAGTTGGAGAACTAAATGAAATATTTTGTTAAGGCTAAATGATGTATTTACTAACCCACCATGCTTTAAATTCAGTCATTTCTAGTTTCCTGTGTTCTACTTGACACTAGGTATCATCGTCTAGGTGTTATTTTAGATTGTCCTTCAGATTGCATTTGAGTACACATTATTTGCTTGGACGTCACACTAGTATGTAGGTGAAGTATGATTGCATGGAAACAAAATGGGCTTAAAAAAAAAAAGCACCTTAGGAAATAAATAGTGCTTCAAAGATATATATAAATAACAAGAGGCGTTCCACAGGATCCTGTCTTGGGTCTATCCAGGTCAGGTAAATGCTGTAGGTGTAGGTAATCCCACCTTCAGACAGTCTGATCTCTTGGAGTGCTTCCAATCCATGCTTCCAGGGACATAATGAGAATTGTGTCCTCAGCCTGGACTTTCATTTTGTCTCTTTATATCTCTTTGCTTTTAATCCAAGTTTCTGAACTTGGTTTTGAATCTTAATGCTTTTACTGTTTTA
>NW_008676664.1:112119-119574 GCF_000695815.1 Acanthisitta chloris | reverse complement strand
TAACAATTTTATTGGTTTTATTCAATGCTGGTTTTTCCCCACCATTTTCTTTTGTTCTCTCTACTCCTTCACTTTCACTGTGATGTTTATTGCACTGATAGGAGCTCCTGTTGTCTCATTCTTTAGCTACCTTTTGCCATGAGTTTGTGGATGCCATGAGCATTTGATCTTTTGCTTTCAACTGATAAGTGTCAGTGAGAGAGAGTAGAGCTTTTTGACTGTGTCTATAAAGAATTTTTGTAAAATGGACCAGTTAGTTACTGGTTCTAAGATCTTCTTTAAATAGGTAAGTTTTCATTTAGCGTTCAGCTCTGTTCACTTTTCTATTAAACTGCAAAACTAATCCTGAACCACAGTAACCGAAGACTGATTTGTTTTTCCTAATTAATCAAACGAAAGCTGTTTATGAAGATAGCAACATGAAAACTTTGGGGAAAATATGTTGTCCTGATTTCTCCGCAATAAGCAGTTTGTTAGACACCTGATATTCTAAGGCCAAATTTTGTCACATCCATTACTCGAATTGTGAACTTCAGGCATCAGTTTTCCAAGAAATGGAATAAAATCTATGTGTTTTGATCTTGTGGAGAAGCAAGTGAAGTGGGTATGAATAAACTGAACATACTCATCAGTATTTTCATAGAAGTAACAAAAAAGTTACATCAGCTCATTGAGAGACATTGGAGAGAATGAAATCTAAGTTTACTATTGTCTGATCAAATACTGAGAGAAAACCTAAGACCCAAATGATGATATTCTAGTCTAATAATGGATTCAAACAGAGTATCACAAGACTGTGAGATGAAAAAAAAGCTAATTTCACAAGCAGTACATTTAAATTGCTAGTGCAGGCAACAAAGACTTGCTTCAGTTTTCGTATTATAATGGATAATGCAATCTATGCCCTTGTCTCGGCTAAGTAGGACAAAGAGATACACTTCTTATACAATCCATTGACATCGTCTTAAGAAATCTTGCATCAAGTGATGTTTCTTTGGTAATTGTCCTATAGTTCTACCTGAAATATTTTATTTGATGTTGAAGTCACATTGTTTTGGATGCAGCAGGAGTCTGCCCAGGGTTGTTAGGGTACCATATTCTCCTATACATTCAAACATTTCCCCTAATATACTTATGATATTTCTATTTTTATATGGTATTACAAGCTAGACTGAATGTATTGGGCCTAATAAAAATTACTAATTATGGGCACAGCTAAGTAAACCAAGCATAATTATAAAGCAGTACAGAACAATTAACAGAAAACATATCCCAGTGTACCCACAGCTGAAATACATGCTTCCTAATAATTTTACTTGTAGAGTCAGTGGAATCTCACTGATAAGGTTTGCAGCCTCTCAGTGGAAATAGAGAAATTATGTACTAATTGTATGCACATTTTTAATAAGGAATAAGAAATGCAAGGTCAGGTTCCAGCAGCAACTTTGAAGGAGCAGCACCAGTAATTTGCTCTGTGTCTGAGTTATTTTTTTCCACAAATATTCTGCTCAATATTTCTGACGCTGACATGTCAGAAAAATGTAGACTTCTGCTTTTCTTGACTCAAAACAAAAGAAACATAAGGAGTAGGACTGCAACTGTTCGCTTATTTTTAAGCCAGGAACTAATGTGATTTTCTCAGAAGACACAGGAAAAAGAAAACGTAGGTTTCATTCTGTAGGCAAAAGAGTTTTCTTAGATTAGTCTGTCTAACACATATGTAGTCTATGGCACATTAGAATTCACAAAATTGAGTTGCTGTTATTTTGTATAACTATTTGAATACTATAAGCTGCATTTAGAACGCATAAATGCATAATTTTTATAGTGGAATTTTGCTTAACAGTTTCAAATTCTGTACTGTAAGCACTGAGTTTTCTCTTATTAATATTTCAAATCACAAGTGAACGTATACTACTGGCTTTTAATTTTGCACTTACTGCTTGAGCAGCAAATACAAGACTAAAATGTACACTGATCTATTCTGAGAAACAAAACGCATTTTAATGATTTTGAAAGTAGTCATAGTTAATTTTCCAAACAATGCTGAGTTTATCATTAAAAAAGATGAGGAATATGCTTGTGCATATCATGGGAGAAAGCTGCACAAGATGTAGGGAGCCTCGTGGGGTGTCCATCTGCTTTCCTCTTCCTGAGACAAGTCAGAACTCCTCTTTCAGCCATACTTACAGAATTCACAGTGTCTTAGTAGCAACAGCATAGATTTTGAAGGCACAGAACTATAAAATATGTTTCATTCCTATGGTTGCGTTGTTATAGCATAGACTGCTATTAACTGAAATGCATTATATTAGAAGTCTCTCTTCACGTGGAATAATTCATGGGTTCTTTATTGCTTCCTTAAGTAAATGTGGCTTATTCTAGAAATGCTAATTTCCTCATCTATAAATGATTCCAGAAATGGTAGTTTCCTTATTTAATGCCTGACTGTGCTTGGATACACTACAGTGCAAATTTGGAGTTAGCAAGATCCACAACTAATAGATGAAATGGGACCTGCTGCTATTTGAAGAACAGTCTTGTTACAGTGTAGGCATGTCTGCTTGCTTAACGATCCTGACACAGAGATTAGTCGACTTTTCCTCTAGATTAATATTAAGCAGTCAAAACTAATTTTCCCTGTTCACTATTTACGTGGCATTTTTCCAAATTTATTGAGTAGAAACTGTTTGCTGGATTATTTCTGAAAGCAATTATTCATCTGCTGGAACAGAAAGTGAAGCTGGTCTTCAAATTTCAGCTGATTTTTACTGAACAAATGTGTCACGTGCTCTTGTGTTCCCTGGCCAGAAAAAAAAAATCAGTCATATTTCTGGTTCAAGTATTCCCAGCTATAAATAACAATTCTGTTTTCTAGTGTTCTCTAGTATGAATTTAAAATGCCCTGTTCTGGCAAATTATTTGTGCAATGCGAAGAGGTGGCTGTGAATAGAAATGAAATGCATTTGACAGAAAAGCAATGTTAATATTCCCTGAAATTATTTGTCAGTATTCACCTGCTTATAGACATAATGTTCTTCCTGCAGCCATTCATTTGTTCTTGTCTTTTTAGTCCCTGTGACACCACTTAATGTAGTCACTTCACTAACCTTTTCAGAACCACTTCAGTGTTTGCAATCATGAATAAAAAAATAAAAACTGCTTCCACTATCCCTACGCTGTTGCCTGCTTCTCTTGCTGCAGTGTTGTACCCTGAAAGCATGAAGGCTGTGGTGCAAGGAGCCTGTTGCAAGGATGTCGTGACACAGTTGGGGAAAAATGAAGGCAATCTGTGTGTCAAAGGCTACTGGCACTACCAGAGAGCATCCAGGTTTTCATGGACAGGATAATTCCTATCTTTTATTCTGTTTTGACTCCGTTCCCTGATAGTTTTTCTTTTCTTTCTGATTTCTTCATGCAAGTAGAAACACGAGTCTCCACTTACTCTGCTAAACTGCACGTTTTATTGCTGACTTATCATTCTGGATCGCTTTGTATCCAGCAAGTCTTGCTTGACCGTATTTTCTGCCTTACCTAAATTTCTGATCTTGAATTTACTGGAGCAGGGACTATTTTGTTTGTCTGTAAAATACCGGGACAGTTGTGTACTGGTGTTCAGCTAGGTTTTGCAGGGACTATCATAATGTAATTAATAACTACTATTAATAACTTGATCTGCATTCCAATAGCACACTCACTGAGATACCGCTGTAACCTCCAAGGTTGTTACTATTTGCTTTCTATTCCTCTTATTGCCTAGAAACTCAAGATCAAACTTGTATGGACACGTGATAAAATTAATCTGAAGGAATGTAGATATCTAGTTCTGTGAGACCTTCAGCCTGCTATAAAATTATTTGTCCATTGTCAAAGTCAGTGCTGTTCATCTTCTGGGTTTTTTTTTTAGGTGTAACTTCTATCTGCTTTCCATAAGAACATTTACTTTAATTCAGTTCTTTCTGAAATAAAACTAATGAAGACTTGCTATGTGAAGTGAAAAATATGAGTTGTGTAATTAATGAGTTTTTAATGTAAAGATACTGTGTTTCAAAACAATTTTTCATTGAGACTGTCACTTTAACTTTTTCCTTGTACTGCTAATAGCAGTACAGTATTTTGTTTAGCAAGTCAAACTCTTCTGATTATGAATAATATTATGTCCTCTGTCAACTCTTTCCGAGTAGCAAAATTATTTATTTAAGGTGTAAGAAAGCCACAGGTTATACCACAGCACAGTAATCTTTGTTTTGGTCTCTCTTTCTTTCTCAGTAACTTTTAACATATGATCTACTTTTTTTTTGACCGGAGCTGGGAATTAGGCTGTTCTTCTCATTGGCAGAAAGGGGCCTGGGGGTGCTGGTAGACAATATGAACCAGAAGTGTGCCCAGGTGGCCAAGAAGGCCAATGGCATCTTGGCCTGTATCAGCAATAGTGTGGACAGCAGGACTAGGGAAGTGTACTCAGTGCTGGTGAGGCCGCACCTTGAGTACTGTGTCCAGTTCTGGGCCCCTCACTTCAAACAGCTGGTGGAGTGTGTCCAGAGAATAGCAGTGGGGAGCTTGTGAAGGGTCCAGAAAACATGTCTTATGAGGAATGGCTGAGGGAGCTGGTGGTGTCTAGTCTAGAGAAGAAGAGTCTCAGAGGGGACCTCATTGCTCTCTACAACTACCTGAAAGGAGGTTGCTGTGAGATGGGAGCTGGTCCTTTTGGGTCTCATCTCTTCTGTCATATCTGCAATGAGAGGACAAGAGGAAATGGCCTTTAACTGGGGCAGAGAAGAGTCAGATTAGATATTAGAAATTTTTTTTCACTGTTAGGATGGTCAGGCATTAGAAGAGATTGCCCAGGGAGGTGGTGGTATCACCATCCCTGGAGGTATTCATGAGGCATCTAGATTTGGTGTTGGGTGATATGGTTTAGTGGTTTAGAGGTTACAGTGGTAGTTCTAGGTGAATGGTTGGAGTGGATGATCTTTAAGGTCTCTTCCTATCTTGATGATTCTATGATTCTATGACTGTCAGCACCCAAGAACTTGCCTCTGTTATACTAGTTAGCTCAGTGTTCGTCATCTTGGACATGAAGTTGAGGAATTTATTTTAACCTTGTCTGTCACTTTAGAATGAAATAATTATTCTGTTATTTTCTTGCTAATTTCAATAATGTCTTTCTCTCATTCTTCTAAGGTGGTCCTTGCCATTATTACCCTAACTAATTGTTATCAACAAACATCCTAACCCCTTTTCCAGGCTGCTCATGAGCATGGGGTCAAACATGATGCCAGCAGAGATGGTGTCCCCTCTCTGCTGCCAGAACTGAGCATTTCTCACAAGAAGGTGCTGGTGTGATAAGTCACCCCCTCTGACCCAGGGACTGTGCTTAAAATTAAGCACATGAATTAGTTCCATTCAGCTTCAAGACACTGAAGGAAAAGCTGGTTATACGTGTTAAGCAATTGTGTTACTTAGGTGTTAGGTTTGACCTTGATCCTGCAAAAACTTGTGTTTTGTTAAGACCACATAGCACTTTGCAGGACATAGCAAAATGTTTAAAACATGGTGTAAATTGTTGTCTTCTTTTTCGTACCTGTACCCTTTTTTCCTGTTTAAAGATGTTAAACATGAAAACTGCAGAAATAATATGCAGTAGAATTTAGCAAGTGCATATTGCTTTGCATAAGCAGATCTTGAGTATTGCTTAATTTTGATCTTATCTGTTCAGAGCACATTTAGATTTAGCCAATAGCAGTTAGAATTAAGTCATTGTTTATCTCCTTTCAACATTGCCTCAGGGTTTATGAAGAACATAATACTGTAGTTACATATGCCTTAATGTTTTAGAAGACAAGCCATTAATGGTATAGTTATGAAAGTGCATTTTGAACCACAACCAATATTTTTACAGGACAAGTAAAGAGATTTGTTTAATCTGCCCTATTTTTAAAGTGATATTGCCATGTGACATAGGGTATTAATGTTAGAGAACTAGATAAACACATTAGAGTAATTAACCTTCCTGGAAAGAGGGAGCGCCTGAAACTTAAACATAATGTTCGAAAAAATAGTCACTGTTGAATTATCAACATCTGCTGGATAAAGACTAATGATCTCATTATCATTTCTTTTAAGAATATTGGAATGATTTCATTTGGAGACAAGTGAATTGAAATCAAATGAAATCAAGGGAGCTGAGTCAGTCTTTTTACACCAAGACTGAATCTGGAACATTTTTTTTCTCCTATACTTTTTATTAGCTCCATTACATAGCAAAAAGCTTCAAAAACTGAGAATCAGAATTCAGTCTTAGACCTCTTAGTGAAAGGAGAATACTGTGCAGTTGTTTAGTTTGTGATATTGCACTTGTGACTTTTCTGCTTTTTTTGTTTAATATAATAATATAGCTTTTTACGGCTTTTCTGGTTCAAGAATACTGTGACATGAAGTGGTTGACATTTTCAAAGGGCTTCCTGGCAAACTGTTTTTGACAACATCATCCTGACAAACTAGTGGAAATCTTGTTTTAGTATATTGACATATGATTGCAAAGTATTTAAAATGATTTGCTTTTCTCTATGCATAGACTATATCCCTTCATTCGTTTCCCCTTCTTCAAAGACTGGAAAGACTCTCTTGCTGCTTTTATAATTGTTCCATTGTCAACTTTCTCCAAGTTACATTGTTCCTGGTGCCCGTTAAAAAAATAATAAATTGCTCTGCATATGACTGTGTTTTATTCAGAATGTGAAACTATAACAAGTATTTCAGTAATTAGACCAATGCATTTTCCTCTGATATTCTGAGCATGCTGTTTTGCAGGAGAGGTACCGGTCCAAGTTTAAAGTATTTTCTCTTGTCACTCTCTCCAGTTCCTTAGAAAGTTGCTCATGGGCCGCAGAGATTTTCTAGCTTTAGTGTCTCGTTAATATGAATCTCCAGCAAGGCTAAATAAACTTCTGACGAAAACTGAACTTGAAACCTGCTAATGTGACCACACTGCTGCTTGTCTGTGTGTAAGTGCCATTCTTCTGTTAAAACTCTGTATGTAAAACCTAGCTGAGTGGGAAGTAACCCTCCAGTGAAAAGTGAAAAAAGAACTCAACATGAGGTAGCATATGACTGATTGAGATGATTTTTTTAAAAAATCATATATTAGATTCATATTTAGTAATTCAGTGTTGAAGGGTTGTTTAGTAATTTTTTTTTAAGATGTAGAATCACACCATGGCATTTTCTTAAGCTTGAGGAGCTGCTCGAGATTTTATAGAGATGAATTATAATATTGTGGACTACTGGTAAGTCAGAGTAACCTTTTTTAAGATGGCAGCACAGCAGGACAGTGAGGTACTTTTTGAAACACATTAATATTAATTGCTAAAATTGCTAGTAATTAGTGGAGGTATCCTGCAGGTTTTTGGTCTTGGGAACACCTGCTAAATTGTGTTATCATGAACCCAAAAG
>NW_008676664.1:93607-112084 GCF_000695815.1 Acanthisitta chloris | reverse complement strand
CCTACCCCAGATTTAAGTGGAACATAAAGACTCAGAAGGAGTCGATAAATAAAAAATGGTAAGTATTCCTTCCCAAATCACATGGCTAGAGACTTTGTTCATATTTTATTTTGCATGTACAAATAGATTCAAATAGATGAATAAAAATTTTAACCATCCTTGCTCTGAATCTGTCAAATGAATGACACATTTGAATGCAAAGTGACTGCAAGAATTTAACAGAAATTATTTCAGTTTTGGCTACCTGGCTTACAAATGCAGTGCTAACAAGCATGAGGAAAATCCTAACTATGAGCTCGTATGTTTCTCAGCAATGTTAAGGATGCTGCAGTTACACTTAAAGCAGATTCGAGATGGTGATACTAGCTGATTGTTTTTGGCAAAGAATTGATATTAGACTCAGACTTGAGAGAGAAATATTTAAGACTTTTGATCTAACATTTAGTACACTCTGTACTCTCTACCTTACCATGGAGAAGATAAATTCAAAAAGCAAACATCACTTAAGGAATATTTGAAATTAATTTTGCCATCCTTTTCTCAAAAAAGATTTTCAGAACTTTTTGTCTTAGTAAAGGGAAGATGTGGCTGCAGTTTTTCTTAGATATGGTCAGGAACAAAGCTTTTTTACATCCAGTTCAAACTTAGAATTAAGATAGTTTTGTACTCAGTCCAAATCAAGGTGTCACAGTAAATGTATGGCAAACCATTCCTCTCTGGCTGTTTTCTCTGGCAGTTTGCCTCTGAACATGATCTTGGAGACACACAGCAAGCTCCAAAGGGTCATTTGCCTTCTGGGTCTCATAACAGCTGGTACATTCTGAATAGTTAACACACAAGTGTTTTACAAATGTAAAAGTAAAGGATGCCAGGAATAAAGGATGTACTGACTTGATGGCTTCATTTCAGAAAAGAAACCTGGAAACAATAAACCCTCTGCCCTTCTGCTGTGTCTCTTGCTGGTCAGATTCTTCTCCCAGCCCACAGCTGAGGATCTCAGCTGGCAGTCATAGCTTCAAGAAAAGTGTTCTCTGTAAAAGGGGTTAATTAAGCACAAATGTTTGCTCTGTTTTACTCTTGGCACTTGCTTCATCAGCTCATAGGAGTAAATATTTGCTCTTCACATTTATTGATCTTTGCCTCACTTCTCTCCAAAAATATCTTTCTTTTCAGTTGGGTCTGCTTGTAAGCTATGGTTTCACCTCTAATATTTTTAGTTGCCAGTGTTGATACAGTTCTGATCTTTCAACTACTGAATCTGTTAATTTTGAAATATGGTGCTTCTCTGTTGACAGAGTCTTTATGCATTACAAGATGTACTTAAGCTTCTCCCTCAGCTGTTTAATCTTGCCATTTAGAAGACACAGGATAATGCAATAGTATCTAGGTATTGCTAGGATAATTCCATGCTAGGTACTGCCTGCCTGGGCAGCAGCACTGTGGAAGTGGCCCCAAGGGACAGCAAGCTGCACAGGAGCTACTCTGGGGCTGGCAGCAGGGAAAGCCAGCAGCACCTGGTGCTGTAGGGGCAGGAGCACAACTAGGAGATGGAGGGAAGTAACCCTTCTTCTGTATCTGACACTTGTTAGACTGAATCTAGAGTGCTGGATCTAACTTTGGGTTCCCCAGTACTAGCCAGATGTTGTCGTACTGGATGGCAAGAGGATGGCCGTCAAGATGCTTGGGGGTCTGAAGCAGAAAATGTAAAAGAAACATCTGAGAGACCAAAGCTTATTTAAGCCCTTTTGGGACCTGATCACTGTCTGCAACTGCCTAGCTTTTGCCGGTGTTTGGTGAGATGAAGCTAGACACAAACTGCAATAACAAACTTGGGTTGCATATTGTGGAATCCTCTAGGTTGGAAAGATTAGGTCCAACTGTAAACCATAAACCTTGCTTTAAGTGCAAGCCCAATTTCATAAAACTTACTGTTTCCTGCAGGGAGAGACAATACATTGCTTTCAAAGGTACAGGGCAAATGCTTACACAAAGCATTGATACCCTGAGAGGAAAAAAGATCACAAAGGAAAACCAGGTGCCCTGATCTCCTATGTCTGATTCCAAAGGTAACAAAATACTAATGCTTACACTGTAGAGAGATTCATGTCAAGAAAATCCATGACAGAACAGAGGTACTTCACAGCAGTGACATATGTTTTCACTATGAGACTGGTGAAATACTGGAACAGTGTCTCGGGGAACTTGTGGTATCTCCATCCCTGGAGGTATTCAGAACTTCGCTGAATGTGGATCTGAGCAACCTGATGGAAGGTGACCTTTCTTTGAGGAAGGAGTTAGGCCGGATGGCCTCTAGAGGTGCTTTCCAACTGATGTGATTTTATGACCTTTATTTTTCCAGGTTTGTTTTTCATGTATATGCTATTAGAATATTCCCACAGTTTCACCTGTGTAGGGTCTTAAAATCCAGCTAAATGTATCCTGGCAAGATACTTGCTTATGCATCTTTGTCCAATTTGAAATTAAAAAGTTTTTTTTTATGTCAGACTAATAGCAATTCATCTTTACTAATGCAACAGACGACATTATGGCAGATGATGTAATTTGGACTTCTTGTACCTGCTTGCAAATTCACAAGGCAATATTATTTGTTCTGTTTCTTGCATCTTTTCATGTGAGATAAGCATAATTTTTATACTATGTTGGTCACCACGACTGTGAATGCAGTTGTGTGGTTTTGGATGGATTTCAGTTTTGGATTCCAGAGTCCTTTCTCTCTTATTCTTTTGGATTCTTTGAAATGTTATTTATGTCAGAACACTGCCCACACATCACAAGTCTCCTCTCCCCCAGTCCTTCAAAAATATGCTGGACTTCTTCAGCTTTTAACCAGTCATAAAGTCCTTTATGTTCCCATTTCTTTTGCATTCACTTTAAAGGAGTGTATTGATCACAGTTCATTTTTTATGCTGAGTGCAGTGTATTTCAAATGTCTCTTGTACGGCTTTATTTTGGCCTGTTCTTCCTGAGCTAACTTAAAATTATCAAAAGCATTATCTTGATCAGAAATGGCTACTGCTGATTATTTTTTGCATGTCTTACCTTTTGCTGGTGTTTGTTTCAGCTAGTTGTGCTTTTAATGAGAAATTAGTTAGATAATTTTCTGAAATCAGTGTTGAAAATGGATACAGCTTGAAATGGCTAACTCATCCAGTATCTATCACAGTACCTACTTGCCTCTAGGTGTCTTCAGTTGCATGGAGTCTGTTGTTTCTTTGTCATCACAGGTGCAGGAAGGATAACACTAGAATAATTAAACATATCCTCAGTGTGCAAAACCATGAGACAAGAACAGTATATTAAAAAGAAAATATATTTAAATAGAACAGTACAGGAAAGATGATGAAAACTTCTGCTTTGTAAGTTCAGCTCAAAACCAATCTGTCATATACTGATTGAGTAACCTAATATTGGGCTGTTAATGTTCCAGCCTCACCTACTCTATCTGCTTGTGTTTATTTCTCAGTGTTTCTTGTGGGGTTTTGTTGTTGCTTTTCTACACAAGATAAAACTGTAATATGAAATGAATTTTTTTTTCAAATCTTGACATTTTTCATTAAATATAATATTCTTGGTCATCATTTCCGGCCACACCAATTCTTTAACCACACCAGATCTTTACTGGCCTATCCTATAGCTCTTATTCAATAATTAGTGACTTTTACACAGTGTTTAATGCATTGTACTCAGACTTCTATTTCTGAGAGTGTTGTACCTGTTCTGCTTTCATGTACCTGTTCTGCATTTCTATACCAGTTCATGTCTTGTGAATGATAAACTTCTTTTTCATGTTCTTCATATTTCATTCATTGTAGAATGTTTGGGTTTAGTAGTCTGAAATAGTTTACAAAGTTTCATTCTCCAAGTTTACTTTTGTTATGTTACAGAGTAGCATCCCATAAGAAAAATGACAGTTGTGGCATTGTTAGTGTAATTTCTGCAGGCTGCAAAAAAACCCTCTCAAAATACATCAAGTCCATAAGCAAAGAAAAGGTCTTTACCACCTGACTGCATTTTATTTTCCCAGTTTTCCGGCTTCTGTTTGAAGGTGTTAATATCATGGCAGAAAGCAAGCTTGAAACTTGGCTGAAAGTTCTTAATAAGCAGTAGCGTGCATTAAGGAGATTTCTTTCCCTGACTAGGATAAAAAATTTATTTCTGCCAGATTCATTTTGCATTATAGGATATACAACCATAAATGACTAGGTACTTGAGACCAGAACATGTGTAGCAAAGAAAAGAGTATATGATATATGATATCTTCTTCTGTGCATTTCCAGTGTTTCGATGCCTTCATTATGTTTCTTTTTAAACTGTGACAAAGAGATAACCATTGTAAAGTGATACTTGTAAGATATTTCCACAACAACAATTTAGCATTGCTATGCAGAACAGTCAGTACTCCCCTGAACTCAGCTTTTATGCAAGCAGGACTTTGTTACCGTGGCGATGCCACAGCATTGCTTTTGACTAAAACCAGAACTGATTAGACTGCATTATATTACTCATTCATATTTTACCACCATTGAGCAATATATTACTTGAATTTCAGCTGCCACAAATCTTGTTATGTAATGTAATGAGTTCTTTATAAAGGTTGCTTGCAGAAAAAGAGAAACCAATCTGTTTGTATCTTTCTTTGCTCTTTAATTTCTGCTCATTTGGTATATTTTGAATGAGTGCTTTTCTGTAATAGTATTTCAACTTTGTGGTTCACTTCTGCCTTTCAAAGTGATGTGCAATCGTCACACTTCTGGGCAGTTTGTCTGTGCTCTGTGTCTCATTTCCTGTCCTGTGTTTCTCTACTGCATTACCTTACCCAAAGTCATAGCAATAAGAATTACTGTGAATCTAAGTGCCCACCCACCTCATGTCCTTTCTATAGCAAGAGACTCTCTGTCAGAAAAAGGGTCCTTCATTCCTTCAGTGCCTCATTTGGTCAGCCTGAACCTCAGCACTTCTCAACTATGGTGACACAGGGCTTCAGGGAGCTAAAGATCTGCTCAATTTAGGTTTTCTAAAGCAAAATACAGACACATTAAAGACGTGTTATTATTTATATACAGGATTTGTTTTTCAAGACCATTTTCAAGCACATTAACTAAATAAGATAGAATTTAAGCTTAATTGTGATAGCAGCTATGAGGTACTGGTTACCAATGTAGTAAATTGGAGAACATAAAAATTAAAAATCATCTGCAGTCAAGATAATATAATTTTAATAGTGTATTAATATGAATAATATTATTTTTAAGATTGGTTTTGAGTATTATTTAATTTTCATTCCTCACACAATAATGTTTTGAGTATAAATAAACATTGTTTCAGAGACATTGTCTACTTCATTCTCTCTGTTAATACTCAGCTGTGTTATTTCATGTTTTGTAATATGTTTCACCATTTCAGTTTTAGTTTATACACTGCATGCTTTTCTAAACTGAATTATTTTTCCAGTTATTATACAAAAAAGGTTTTTGGAGCTTCTTGACACTAGTTTGACCATTTTGAATGAAATGTATTAGAAATCTGCAATAATCCTTCAGCTGAGAGTTGAAGGAAATGTCTGAGCATCCAAGCACTGCAGTTTTGAGATGGGGCTGCAATTAGAGAATCAGCTTTTCATACCTGTAACAGATGCATGCATATACTATAATCTCTAAAATAATTCTTCTCTAGGTCTGAAAAGCTGTGTTTATTTCATAATGAGGACAAAAATACATAGAGGAACTGTGCTAGAAATGGAGAATGATGATGGTCTCAGTGCTTGTGGAGAAAAGATTAATTATTGAACAGTTGTACTTTCAGTTTTGATGCTATGAGAAAAGAAAATGTGTTAGCTCACTTGAGCTAACCTTGGAGAAGGATTTTAGGGCTTTCCTCTGATTTTGATGTTGCTACAAGTCACTGAATCCAAAAAAACTGAGCAGAAGTTTGTATTTGCTCCTGGAAAGAAGAGCACCTGTGTTTTCAAGCTATGAGCTTCACCTTTTGAGTATCCGGATGAGATAGCAATGCGTGCCCAGCCTCACAGGTACAGAAGTTGTATATTTGGCTGAGGACTAGCACCAAATGAAATAGCAAATAGAATATCTGCATTTAGCAGGATTTTTGAGAACTTTGAAATTCCTCTTGCCTCATCTGCTGTTCTGGGAAAGAAATAGCAGAGGGAGTAACAAGACAATTCAGGATTGTTTTCCTTGCTTCCTTTGAGTAACAACTTCAGAGATTTCTGAATCAGGATGCCTTGCTCCCCATTATTCTGCCCTGTGTTTGAGGGGTATCTGAGACAGAACATCACCCCTGAAGAGTCAGCAGATGCAATTTAGGAGTGTGTTTGTGCTCAAAATGATCTTTTGAATTTTCAGAGGCATTCCCAGGTGGGCTCTTACGCACTGTGTGACAGTCATGGATCTATATGTGCTTCCAGTTTTTCTTGCTTATTCAGCTTGAAGGATGGGTCAATGAATTAGGGGCAATTTTTTCCTTCTTTACTCTTGTAACTTGCATTTCATTTTTTCTACACATTTACAGCTTAAGGGAAGGAATGCTATACTGTGTGTGAACTAAAGCCTGAAGCACCAGGCTGTGTTATCATACTGCTATTAAGATGCCAAAGCATAGTATCTGTATCTTAGTAAGATGTGGGAATATACATTTAAATCTGAAATGCATATATGAAAATGTTGATATATGTATTAGTACATTTTTAATAATATCATTTTTAAAAGGTTTGTATTCTGGCTTATTGCTGTACTAGACCTATATTCTTTACCTGAATTTTCAAAATGAGATAACCAATATAACATATTCAGCAAGGAGAATATCACAGACATACACTGCAAAAATATTAAACATTTCCCTTATTTTTCTGATGATCTTATGACCTCTAAATTTGCATTTCATGTAAAATTGCATGTCAAATGTCTCCTAACTGCTATGCAGATTGAAGTTAACAAAAGCTGAACGGTTGATTTCAATGGACCCAGAAGCAAACTCTGTTGACTGAAGGTTAATAAGAGCAGAAAATCATTGGTTAGTCTGACAGTAGACTTCCCACTGCTTCCTTTTTGCCTAAATATCTTCTGTCTAGATCAGATATAGAATTAAAAAGTTTGAGAAATTAGAAAAATTTTGCTATGGAGTGCTCTCTCCTCACTATCTGAAATGACAGAGAATGCACAGCACACCAATCAGGTTGTGGACTGAATGGTATATTCTGAGGGAATATAGATGTGACTGTGCTGCCAGTACTTTTTAGCAATAGCCCAGTGGTTGGAGATCTCACCTGGAATCAAATATATGTCACTTATGGTCTGAAGAGGGTTGTGTTGATGCCTGTCACTTCTCAAAACAGTCTTCTCCTGGTCTGCAAATGAGTCAGGTGTGAAGTACGGGGATTATTAATTCTGCCTAATGCTCAGTTTGATTTAATTTTGTTATGTGGTTAGCTTTGGGAATTCAAATCTGAAATGATGACCATCACAATTTCTGTGCCTGTTACTCTCTGCTGAATAGTATAGGAAAAGTGTTAGTTTTATTTATGAAAAAACAATTAACTTCTCTGATACTGCAGCTAAATTTTATGCCATCATTGATACCAAAATGTTTAAGAGCTGTGTCTTCATATACAAAGTTGAGATTGATTAGGATTGGTCTTTTTTTTTTTTTTTTCAACTATCAGTTTGTGCTTTCGACCAATGGTTTTCTTTTAAATAAAGCAATTCAGTTTAATTGTTTGTTTCATGAACGCCTATGGCAGGAGTGAGCATACATCAAGATGCCATAAAATTTCTTCTTCATCCTCCTATGAGTATCACTCTTGCAGTTGGAGGTGATCCAGAATTACAAAACATGAAAATTTCATGTTTTCTTGATGCTTCTACACTGTTTTCCAACCACAAGTAACAGCAACATATTGTGCTGTTGAAATCCTCAGAGATGCTGCAAAATTTATGCAGTTCTTTGGTTAGGCAGTATATAAAATACGTATTTAGGATATCAGAGTCTTAAAAAGCTCTAGATGCAGTATATTAAGGCTATTTGAAATGAAGGATAAAAGTGGTTAGCAAAATGGTTCTGAACTGGGGATAGGGAAAGCTATTAGGAAATAATGAGCAAATAGTAGAATAACTGTTAAAGTGCCTTTTTATCTCTGCTTTGGTATTTGCACAGGATCTAACATTTGTGCTAATTAGGAGATCAAATATCTGTAACGCAGAGGTGTCTCTGGTCAGGATAATACCTTTCCCCAGCTTCTGTCCCCATATTGCCACAAAATACCTCAAGCCCATTGGCAATTACTTCTTTCCGATATAGAGTATTAATTTAAGCCCTTCTTATAAAAAGCTTTAAAAAGCATCCTCTTTTGAATATACATCATAAATAAATAAGATGGGATTGAAAGAGTAGCTGATCCTTGCTGATCCGATACAGATGCTGAAATACGTGGAAGTAGAGCTGACTTAAAACACTATTTTTTATAAAACGCAAACTAATTTGTTAGTTGCATCCTTGCCAGCTGCCCTCTGTAATCTTCTATTTTTGTCTTCTGCTCATCACCCTTAGTGCTTCACTGACAAAAGTATTCACAGGATCTGTCAAAATCCTAATTTTTCATTGATTTTGATGTTTCACATGTTTATTTGTTGCAAGATAAATGTTTTACTGCTTTTCAGACTCCTGAACTGCCTGTCTAGTGTCTGCACAGAGCCAGCTTCTCCCCAGCATCCTGGAAAGCCTTGTCCCCAACCCTTCTTTTGTGTGCTGTTCCCTGTGGCTGGCATGACACACATCTATCACATAAAAGAGCATGCAGCTTCAGGTTTTTTCGTGGGCAAGCACAGATGTGCTCTTAAATGCATTTCAGCAATGTGCCAGCACCTGATTTGTTATAGTTTTAATGCTACTTTTTCCACTAGTAGAACCTTCTTTTAAATATAAACATCTGTAGTTATGCCTTTTTTTTTCCTTGGGTTTTTTTTCCCCTCCCAACTGTCAAGGGTGCCATATAAAAGCTTAAAAATTCTGCAACGACGAAACGTCATAGAGGATTGAGAATCTTCCCTCCACCTCCCTCCAGCTTGCAGGATGATTACTGTTTTGTAAAAGGCAACAATCCCCCTCTGATTTTTGAAAGCTTTACATGTTAGGTGATATCATAGGTTCAGTGATCAGTTCCAATATTTAAATGTGCTGAAAATTATTTCTTTTCATATATTCGTATTTACAGTGGTGAGAAAAGAGCTGTCTTTTTAATATAATGTCCTTTCTCAGGTAATTTGGCAGAGTACGGATAGGCATGTGCATGGCAAAGAAGAGGTTATACTTGGAGCATTTCATCTTATTACTTGCCTCAGTGCAAGTTTTGTTTCATTTTTGATCAGGTTGTCTACCTGTATTATAACATTCTGCTTAAAATAGAAAGCAGTAAATGTATTCTGTATTTAGAAACAAAAGCCATAACAAACAATGATAATTTTTACTCCTATTCCCCTCCTTATGCGTAACTATTTAAAAATAAAAGTATTCTAGGATATTACTTCTTTACCTATATTGCTTATCTAAATGTGATAGACTTGAGAGAAGAGTGCAATAGATCATAGCTCATCTAAACTCGTTGTGGTAAGTTAGTGTACCTGTTTTTATATGCTGCTTTCTGCTATAGAGTAAACTTGAAGATGATTTCTATTGCATATACCATTAAAGTGTCAATCACTGCATCCGAGAGAGTGAAAGCTGGAGCAGACAGAAGTGATGACTTGCTGAGCCAGAACAGAGATTGCCCCAGAAACTCCCTGTTGGTCTCTCGTTCATTACAGAAATCATGTTAAAAATCACAAGAAATAAAGTATTTTGATCCTTATGGTATTTGTATGTGTATGTGGTACAAAGTGTTACATGTCTTTCTATTGAAACATAGTTCCACCAGAAGACTGAGGAGAGCAGTTTTCAGGTGAAATGATACAAACCCTCTGCATCTTTCAGCTCTTTGAAGAAATTCTAGAGTTCTTCAGCACGATGGGATGGGTTCATGTGACTGCTTCAAAGCTCTTTCAATGCTAATGATGCAAATCTGGAAGACATAACTGGGGATATTTTAGCAAGCAGTCTAGCATAAATCAAAGATCATTCAAGACTGCAAGTGGAAATGAGCAGTATTGCAGAAGTGATAGTATTTCATAACGTCTAGGAAAATTACTTGAGATAAAAGCAAATATAATGTAGCCTGAATGGGAAATTAAACTGATATAAGCTTTAATGAAATTTAGCTCTGTATAAGAATCCTGATGGAAAAAAATACAGCATATCCCCAGCTTGCGTTTAGGCTGACCCTCAAATATATTTGGAAAATGAGACTGCACAACTAGGACAGATAGTCTGATACTGTATAAGCTACTCTTGATATGATCATCTCTAAAAGTAGAAAGTTTTTATACTGTGCATTATATCTTGATACGATCATTCCATTTGCACTGGGAACTCCACTATCTAATATTCAGCTGCCTTTTGATATGCTATTTCCTTCCCTTGTATTTTCAGTAATGTCTCCAAGGGACAAGCTGGACTGCTCTTTGATCAATATCTGGGCTAGGGGAAAAAGCATATTGACAGAAACAGTACTCAGGGCCGTACTGTAGAATGGATTGAATAGTTCATTTTACATAGGATAAAAACTACAAGTTATAAAGGTAGTTTTAATGGTACTCTAGACCCCAAAATTCATACCACATTCTCTGTTGTCCTTAATTTTCCAAGACAGCCTAATAGCAGCTTTAAGTAAACCTGCCACCTATCCCATGGTTGTTTGATACCAGACCATCCTTTATTTCATCTCCTCTGTTCTTTGCCCTGTATTAAATATGTCCCACCTGTCTTACTTTAAAAGCAGGTTGTTTTTTGTATCCTTAGTACTTCCTAGTATTTTGAGAATGCAGATTAATTTTCCTTATTCTTTGTGCAGCATAGCATGCATATACTGATTTTATGAAATCTAAAAGAGATCAGTTTTGATTCATGTTTAGATTGTCATTCAGTCTTGAAGGCTGTCATTTTGTGGCACATACAAAACTTATCACTATCATTTGACTAGAAATTGCAAAATTTTCTTTTCATTTAAAATATTTATTGGTCTTTGTTTAAATTGTCCTGATTGTTTTAGATTTGGGCTCATTTTGTCCAGTGTTAGGAATATATGTATAAGCATGCACATAAGAAAAATCCCACATTTTCTAGTAACAGCTGTTATTTGAAACATATTCTGTTTAAAAATCTGCTTTGTGAAGGCTTCATAGTGGAGTTAATGAATTCTTGAACATTTCTTACCCTCTGCTGACAGAATATAATTAACTACCTAAAGATCAGGCACTGTGAATCACCTGACATATTCTTAATTATTTTTTAAAAAAATGTAATGTAGTTGCAGTCTGAACTTAAGAATGTTGTCATTTTGCGTCTCGCTTGAATGCCCTTGTTGCACTTCGCTCTTCAAATTTAAATTTGTATTCCTATGGTGAAATTCTGGTCCTTTTGGCATCAGTGGGTATTCTGCTAATGACTGGTAAGTCACGATGCAACCTCTTTTCTCCCAAGCTGCCCTTCAGACCCCGCTCAAGCTCACGAAGCCACAAAATGACCTAGTGTTAATTACTTTTTATATTTATTTGCACAATATTGACAAATCCAGTTGCTAAACATGCAACTGTATAGTGATTTTTATAACTAAAAATAACTGAAAAGCATTTATCAATTGATATGCATTTTCATTTTAAGCAAAATTTATTGCTGCATGTTTAACAGCCATTGCTTCAGAAAAAAATGCCAATTTGATGTCAAACTCTGTAGTCTAGCAATTCTATTAATGAGTTTCTACAAAAATAATATTCACACTCCTTCCTGATGCCAAGTATTTGTTTGGATTTATTTTGTGATATCTGTCAAAATTAGTTAATACAAAGAAATTTTGACAGAATAATATGTTGCGTAGTTAGGACTGCCAGATTTAAGGCCCTGATCCTGTCAGACTGGGACATGTACAGCTTGAGCATGCAATTGGCTTGTTTTAGGTCCAACCTTTTTATTTATAATAGGGAAAACAGGAGCAGCGTCTTAGTGCTGAAGATGCAAAATTGTCCTAAACTCTTCTACAAATGAAACATATGGAATCCTAGTGGATTTAATGGAGCTTAATATGCAAACAAACTTACTAATTTATCACTAACAACTAAACATGAAGAATAAAATCACAGCTCCACAGATGTTGTTAGTGGCTTTGCTAATGATTTCAGTGAGGTCAGAATATAATTCATGTTTGAAAAGTGAAACAAGCAGTGTTCGACAGCATACATTTGCAAAGTAAAAACTTGCTCAAGCAAGATTAAGGAGAGTTTATATCCTGAAGTCCTCGGAAGCTTAAAGATAAGAAATCCATATACAAAAGATGCTGAAGTAGCTAAAATATTTTTTGACTGAGGAACACCATCATGACCTCTCATATCTTCCCATTTTATTCCTGCATGAATTATCTATAGTCTCTAGCTTTCTTCTCTAGAAAGTAGAAGAGTGAGGGAGGCATCTTGGAACTCATAAAGTGAAAACAACACTTTCTCCTGCTCTGCACTGGCAGAGCAGTGGCACGGTGTCTGGGAGTTCCTTGTCATTCTCATTCTTCCATTGTTTACTTATCAAAACAGAAAATATGCAAAAAATTAGAAATTATGCATACCCTGAAGAAAGAAAATTGAATAGGCCTTGCCACTCAGGTCAAATCATTATTTTAGACTCATTAAAAATAGAGAGTTTTGAAACAACAGGAGTTAAGATGGATTTTTTTCTTTTACCCACTTGGCCAATTTAATTCAAGGTTTAAGCTAATATTCAAGTTTCTCAAGCTGTAAGATCATCATACCTAGAATTTGTTCTGAGTGCAAAAGATATGTGGCAATAAGATATTGGTTTGGTGAATTACAGAAAGGTAATTGAGAATCGCTTCCAATACCTTCATTGATATGGACTTCAACTTTAAATTTGTGGGAGTGAAAAATTACTAGTGTACCATTTTTATTACCTGAGTATTTTGGTGCAAATAAAGTTGCTCACTATTTCAAGGATAAATACTCTTTTGTAACAAAATTATGCATACTTGCAGTTGTTGCTTGAATGCATTCCAATACAGATTTAAAATCTGTTAGAAAATGCTGAAGCTGAGCTGGTTAGGTATCAGGCCAGGTGTCTTTTGGCTGGAAGTTGCTGTAGACATATCATGATGGCTATCTTTTGACTGAGTGGGGTTTTTGTTTTGTTGGTTAGTTGGGTTTTTAATTTGTTTTAAATTTTTTGACCTGTGTAATGTTTAATGTATAGATCCCCAACTACTGAATTCTGATTTCTTTTATGCTGTCTTCGTCCTGCCTCAAATAAACAAATTTCTCAGAGGTCTAAACTTTTTATGTGTTTTTCAAATACTTCAAAACCAGGAATTTCCTGACTACTTCTTTCCTCCAGACTGAACCACACTATTTTCATCTCAAATTACATAGAAAAAGACCTGTCATTGTATTTTGATAAGAATTTTGAATCCTTAAAAAGTCTCTTAAGCACTTCACAAGTTGTTTTTGGTAACTTTTTAACAAACCTAGTACTGGTATAGGACAATTAAGTTTGCGAAATGAGGCTGTCACTGACAGAAGTTGTAAAGCAAGGATGAAAGAATCTATGCCAAAACTGAACATACAAATTGGTTGTTAAGAAGGAAGTGGTAAGCGCAACAGAAGATTTTTGTCTTAAGGGTCTGTTTTCTCATTTTTCTGAGATTGTGAACTTGCCTACCAAAGACAACTTTTTCAGTATTTTGTATTACTGTTGATGATTTTGGTCATCATAGCAGAAGGACTTAGCTAAGCTGGGCTAAGAAATGTGTCACTGGTTGATAGATAGCGAGAAAAAATTTCTAGATGTATCTGACTTTGCAATCTGCAAATGAAAAAGGCAGAAATAGAGCACAGAGACCAAAATGTTTCTGTACATTGAACAGAATTTTGAACATTGCTGAAAACACATGTAGAAAAAAAAAAGAAGATAAATAGAATCCAGACAAGTGATTGTAACTAGGTTTCCTCACCTAGAGGATACATGGCCTGACCATGCTGCTCCCAGCCAATGTGGGATACAGTAGCCAAGTTCTATGGGAAGGCATAAAGCACAAAGAAGAAAAGGAGATAAGGGCTAAAAAGAAGCAAAGATTACCATTGTAGCCCAGTGTCTGTACCACAGTGAAGAGCAGAAGAGACACAGTTTGGAGAACTGAAGAAAGCTCCAAGCCTTTTTGCTGACACAGGGACCAAAAGTGTGGTTTTATGTCTGGCTAACCTGTGTGCTAATTTGTACACTATAGTAAAGCTTTTATAGACTTGGGATTTTAGGTCAGCCCAACTGCCTTGGAGAAAATGAGCAACACAGACAATAAAACCATGGAGGATTAAAGGAAGTTGAAAGTTTTTAACTTTAATTTCAGTCTAAAGCATCTGTTCACTGCAAAAGAATCTGACTTCTTAAGAAGTCTGAAGTTTCTTTTTTTATGCTGTGGAACAGGACGGTTACTTTTGTGTATGTAGTGCCAGCACAATTATGTAAACATCTTTTTTTCTCCACTTTGTTCACAGAAAGACAGACAGTAAGTCAAGGTCAGCTTAAAAAGCAGCTTCAATGCAGGTTTATGTGTTTGAAACCATCCTTTTTTTCTGTATACGCTGGCAACAATTTGGCTGAGTATATTCTCGAAGTGCTTGCATTTGTCAGTACATGGAAATATGGAGGAATTTGTCAGTATATACTGCTGAAAAAGAAATTCTTCCTAAAATCAGTTAAGACACTGAAATGATAAATTAATTGAACTATGTTCTATCCAGCTTTTGCATAATGAGAAATATTTTTGTTTACAAATACTCAGGACCAGCTCAGCTACTTTAATGATGGTGCCAAGGAAGTAGATAGATTTCTATATCTGTGCTTTGTTCTTTCTGCTGACAGTTGTAAACTGTTAAAATGCAAATCAATATGAATAATTCTATGGAGCGCTGTTAGCATGAAATTCTGGTCTTGAAATGCAAAGATTGCACATCAGAGTTATTAGCAGAGGCATGTGGCAAGAAGATGGATGGCTTCTCCTTCTGCCTCTGGCTGGGTAGTATAATAGCAATAAGAAAAACCCCACCTTGAACCTGTGTTCCTTTCCTGAATGATTATGGTGCTTGTGGGTAGAGAAAGTACAGGAATTCAGATTTCCTCACCTACCACTGAACATCTTCTGCCTTGTGGCTGGAAAAGGGAGATGATGTGGGCATCATCCCTGTTCTTAAATTTGCCATGAATCCAGATAATCCATCAGGGATTGTCATCGGAAGACCTCTCTTTATGCTAATGTTCTGAGCGGTCTCTTAAGCGTAAGGCTCTGGTGTGGAACATAAGATCTGGTTCATTACTGTTATTTGACCTAGTAGACTTCTCCTGCAGAGAAATAAATGAACTTGATGAGTGAGGATTCAAGCAAAAAGGAAAGTTCTGTGAAGAATTTAAGAGCAGATCCAGAGGGGAATAGATAACTGGGTCATGACATAGTGGACTTCTAGGGAAATGCCTGAAGTGATAGGCTGTCTTCTTAGTAAACTGCTGTAATGCCAACAGCTTTCGCATCCATGAAAGACAAATATATTAAGAGGACTGTGTAATTCTAACTGCAAGTATTTTGTGCACTTTAAAACAACTGTAGTAAGGGAGAGTTAGCTGACTTTTTTTTGCCCGCTTACAGAACTAACAAACTGTTCAATGGAGTGGTTGTACAAAATACTTGAAAGCTTTCTGATGCTCAGGATGTAGCCGTATGGGGAAATAAAGTGGAAAGATCAATTACTGCTGCAGACTCTTTCATTACTGGTTTGCTGTCAGATATAATAGTCTGTCCTTTTACAGACAGGAAATAGAAAATTGAGTATTCCTCTTGTTTCTCTAAGGATAACAGAAAAAGAGAATGTAATTCTGTTTGAGAAGTCCTTATTTGTTCATTGTTGCTTTTGCTTAGCATTTTTATACACACTTCATGAAGAGAAAGCAGAAAGAAAGCAACAACATATTTGAAAGTGTGCAGCACAGAAGAATGTAGTACAAAAAAGACTGGTAACAGAACTACATTTATAAACTGGTGAACAGAAGTAAAATTGCCTTGAAAAAGATATTTCAGATAAAAAGGCCCTAAAGCAGACAGGACCTACAATGAATACATTAATGTTAGCCAAGCAGCATCCTGATTTTAGAAGTAGCAGTGAAATTTTACGGCTGATTACCTTGCCTAAAACTGATAACATTCAGGTGAGTAATAACTGGTCCATATTTCACTTTTTCTGTCTTAGAAACATATCATCAAGGGCTAAGTTTATAAATCCTATACCCCACGAAAGTATCTCAGAAACCAACATGACTGCATGGCTCAACATAGAGAAGTCTTGCCAGGAGTTCAAAATTCAGGATTTAGGTCTCTCAGAGATCATTACATTTTCCTTGAGAAAAAAACGATTGTGTTTAGATTTTGAGCCACCTGAGACTAGCATTCTTCAAGGTTTTCCTAGTCTATATAGAAATTGAGATACTAAAAATTAGACACTTCTAGGATATGCTGTTAGGATGTGGGATTTAAAAAGTCTGGAACCATTAGACGAACAGTGATTTTGGTGACTTAACAAGTCTCTAGTCTTCCCTTTTCAACCAGCTATTGAAGAGCAGTATGATGTTAGCATTAATAATATAATAAAATTTAAACTTTGAATTAAGAAAAATTCTATGTCCTTGTAAAAACAAAGTTGGTAGTATGCATAGACTAATTGAATGGTGTGATTTGGAAGGGACCTAAAAGATCATCTAGTTCCAGTTCCCATGCCATGGCCAGGGACACCTTCCACAAGACCAAGTTGCTCAGACCCCCATCCAACCTGGTCTTGAACACTTCCAGGGATGGGGCAGCCACAGCTTCTCTGGGCAATTTGTGGCCTCACCACCCTTACAGTAAAGAATTTCTTTCTAATATCTAATCTAAATCTCTGCTCTTATGGTTGAATCCACTGTCCCTTGTAAAAAGCCTCTCTCCACCTTTCTTGTAGGCACCATTTAGGTACTGGAAGGTGCTATAAGGTGCCCCAGGAGCCTCCTCTTCTCCAGGCTGAACACCCTAACTCTCAGCCTGTCTTCATAGGAGAGGTGCTTCAGCCCTCTGATCACCTTCATGGCCCTCCTCTGGACTTCATCAGGTCTTTCTTATGTTGGGGACTGCAGGTGGGGGCTCACAAGGGCAGAGTAGAGATGGAGAATCACCTCCCTCGACCTGCTGGCCATGCTGCTTTGATTGCAGCCCAGGATGTGGTTGCCTTTCTGGGCTGCAAGTGCACATTGCCAGCTTATGTTGAGCTTCTCGTCATGAACCATACCTTTAAGTTTCTTGTAGGATACAGTAGCCACAGCTGCAGTGTTTCTGTTGTCTGCAAGGTAAAGTAACATATTTCAGAAAGAAGAGAGGAATTGTGCCACAGCTGGATGTAATGGAGATGTCAGGTTTAATAATTTGACTTTGCAGGCTGAGAACGTGATAGATTTTGCAGGGGTTATTTTTAGAACCCAGTCTCACTGACGCAGAGTTGGGACGGTTTTGGACTTATTTTCCTTGGCAAGCAAGTTTTCTTTTGCATAGGAAGACGGCTAAGACTGTGAGTCTCAGGAGAGACTAATTAAATTGAGGAGGAAATGTCAAAGAAAGGGGAATTAAACTCATAATGAGTGTCTTCTTATTTGATTTGGTAATCACTTTTTTCCTTGCAATCTCCCTTCTAGCAACGTCACCTGCTTTATGGTTTTGTATACTATGCCTTCAATAGTGTCAGATTTGGGAAAAAGCATGGGGAAAAGACAAATTACTAAGTCTCCACATTAAATATTGGCTGGTTTATGATTTGTTTTCCATTTGAAATCTAAAAGACAAATAGCTGTTAGCAAGCTTTTCAGAGTAATCCTAAAGAGACTTTTGTTACAGCTTAAATCTGTAGTGGCCAACTTTCCTAATCATCTTTGAGTTACTGAATGATACCAAAAGAAAATATAATTGTCAGTAATGTACATTGTGGCAGAGAATGATGCCATCAGAGCAAAAGGAATGTCCTTTAGCAATCAGACTTAATGTTTACTCATTTTGAAAGTACAACTAAATGTTAATACTATTTTAACAAGGAAGAGTTAGGAGGCCTAGTTACACCTATAAGGAAGGAAGTTTCAACTGCTTGTTCTAATGGAAACTAGTGATTTTTGAAGCCTTGTAAGAAAGACATATTTTATTACTACCCGTTATGGGTGATTGAGGGTACAAAGCATTAAACTCAAACACCCTGACTAAACAAGTTCAATACCAAAGTCTAGATCATGAGTCTT
>NW_008676664.1:90838-93542 GCF_000695815.1 Acanthisitta chloris | reverse complement strand
GGTTATTTTTCAAAACTGTGGTTGTGATGGAAGTTAATAAACTCAGAGGAGCAGCACCTGTCTCACTGTTCCCAGTCAAAATTTACTTAGATTGCTCCAATAAACCTCACACGGTTTGATGCTGGCTGGACTGAAATTCTACATCTACAGAATGAAAGATCCAAATAACTAAATTTTTTCATTGGATTTTTTTTCCTGAAGAGCTGCTGTATACTACTCTCAAATACCAAATTAAAATCTATCAGAAAATAAATGTATTCTAGATATTTTATCTCACAATAGAAAAGAAGAGCTCCATGCACTGGTGGGTGCTGTAGAGATTCATAATGCAGTAAGCTAGAAATGCCAAGTTCTGTAATTAGTTAGTGATGTTAATCTATAATCAATAGATCAGGTTGCCCAGAAAAGCAATGGCGTTTTCATCCTCAAAAATATTAAAAACCTGACTGCAAAACAGCCCTGAGCAACATTGTGTAGGTGACCCAGCATTGATCAAGGGGCAGAAATAGGTGATTTTCAGAGGTGCCATCCCACCTCAGCAGCTCAATGGTTAATACATAACCCAAGAAAATCTTCTCAGAGTTTCTCAGAAGTCCAAGTAAGTCTTTCAGACCAGAAACCCCGGTGTGAAAAAAACAGGTCAAATCCAGTGTTGGATGTTGTTCTGAATAGTGAATTATGGAAGTTGAAAAACAGTCACTATGCAGATTGCAGTGATTGTAATTTAGCTGTATTTTCCATATGGAAATGAGATGTTCAGAATTTAGGCCTGTATGAGACTTGCCTTCCAAAATACTGTCACTATACTGAGCAGAACTGTGCATTTAAGTTAGGTTGGTTTTTAAAAAACAAACTGTTGAAGGACATTCCCCAGAAAACTACGGATCCACATATTCATGCCTGAATTGGTCAGAAACCATCCAGGTCAAAAGGTGATAAGAAATCAGTGATACATGCATATTTCTAAGAGGTATGGAAATGAAAGAAAAAAAGGAAGGCATTGAATAAAAATGTCAAGTCAGGTAGCTTGGAACTGATGAGAAGGGGTAAAGAGACCAAGGTTAATAGGGCTAAGCATGCTGGCTACAAACTGAAAATTATAAAGAAGAAAATTAATATTGCTGAGAAAATTAGCAGATTAGAAGAACCAGTTCATTGTCTAATGTTATTTCATATATTCATCAACAACTTGAGTGAAAATACAAGGTGTTCAAGTTATAAAACTTAATTGCAACTGTAAACGGATCAGTCATTTTAGTTCAGCAGTAAGGAATGGAATGGGCCTAGAGACAAAGAGCACAGACTATACCTCTGCATTGTGGAAGAACTTTTTCTCAAAAGCTGTTGCTGACAGAGTAGTTCAGAAAGTGTGCTTTGTTAGAAGAGCGGGCTTGAAGTGCCTGTCTTGACCTCTTTTATCTGAATTCACCCCTTTGGTTGCACCAGTGTGGGTGTTTTTCAGGTTTACTCTGTAAAGCAGATCAGGGAGAAGATCTAAGCTCAAAACCAAAATAGGTTTTTTATCTTTATTTTTATAGCCCAATCATTGCTTCAGTTCATTTTATGGCAATGCCTGCCAGTTGTCTTGAAAAAAACCCAGCAGGAACATGTAATACCGGTATAAAGCCCTCTACTTACAGTGTACAGCCCAAGACAGGAAAGGAAGACTTCTTGAGTTACTGGGAAGTCTTTTGTTAATAGTGTACCTCTGCAATTATGAATTTATTTCTTCCAATTTTTACTTAAATAGAAATTACTATGTTCAAGGGTAAATGCACCTGTAATATCTCTTTCCAACATTTTTTTTCCCTGATTCTGGTCAGAAAACATCCAGGTCTAAAGAGGATACGAAATCAGGGATACATATATAATAATGATAAGTACATACAGGATAGGAAAAGAAAAAGGAAGGCATTGAATAAAAATATCAGATATCTGGGAATAGATAAGAATAAGAAGGTCTAAAGAAATCAGTTTTAATAGACAGGTATCTACTTGGTATCAGCTGCGTTTGTAGCTAGCTGCATCAACTGTCATTTTTGTCTTATCCCATTATTTAGGAACCACATTTCTTTCAGAACTCCAGGATCTGTATTATTGTTATCTTGTATTATTGTTATCTTCTGCCTCCTTAGACCTGGGAGTTTAGAATAATGTGATCAAGAGTTTCTTTGTGTATGTATACAATAACAGAGAAATTATTTATAAGTAGAACAATCACAAAGGCAGCAATTTGTGTGAGTCGAAAGTGCAGGGAAGCCTCAGAATAGAAACATGATTCCACAGCCCTTTTCTAGGAGTATGTGAAAGTGCTGTCAATTAGGACTAAGAAGGGAATATTTGTAACTAAAACTAGGGAAAAAGATGAACAGAATTTACATGAGCTATACGTTGCGCATAAAAAAAGAGAAGAAGCGTATCTTCCCCCCTGCCCCAACAGCTGTAAATCTGGATGAGTTCACTGTTTTGTCTGGAGCTACTGAAATGTACTTTTATTCTGGCACAATGCAATGATATGTATGTTTTGTACTCTTCTGGAAAGGTTTCTGTATGTTCATGGACACTTAGTTCTGCTTTGGTGGAAGTCAACAAGCTGTCTCAGCAGTTTGTATTTCAGTCTCGCCTCAAAGTGGAACCAGGCTACAGCTTCCCCGACACTCTTGCTGCTTAAATTTTTTACACTTCAGCTTTTTGTGCTTATGTA
>NW_008676664.1:69762-90565 GCF_000695815.1 Acanthisitta chloris | reverse complement strand
GGAGCAGATTAATTTACCATCACAGATGCCTTGTTTTCTCTCCCATTCATTTACAATGCAGCTGCATCCAGCTTTTAACTACTCCTTTAATATGTCTTTGAAGTATACACTTTTCTGAGTTCTAGATGTAAAGTTCCAAATCAGTTCCAGGGTCAGAAGACAATTTTTTTCTGCTACTGCTTCTTTGCCGCTGTCACCTAACACTCCTGCTAGCTGCCAGCTTGAAACAAAGCAGCCTCACTCCTGAACCCTGTCCTTTTCTCAGATTATAAGGCTTGTTTATTGCAAAGGCATTAAAGTTCAGTGAGCTCGTGACAAGGAAAACAAATACTACAAAAACGTGCTTCTCCAAGCAACTGTCAAAAATAAAATGCACCAAAATATTAATCTTATAGTCAGGATCAGTTTTGGTGCAAGCATATCCCTGAAGTGTGGAGAAAGGAGTGATGAAAGGTACCCACCAAAGGCTTGAAGAGCAAAGGTGTATGCAGAATGCTCTATTGCTGTAGTTCAGGAGTGGTCCCTTAGGAGCTAAAGGGAGTAGTTGGTAATTTCTATGCTGAGGGAGTTTGTATTTGCAAACTTAGACATGAAAGTGCTTGCTGTGAGCTCATCACTGGCGGCTATTTTTGTACCCATCTCACCTATCCTGATTGCAAGGCTATCAAATTGCACAGAGTCATGTTGGGATTAGATTTGCTGAGGACAGTGATACAGAGGTGTCTGAGCTGGCTTTTCCTCTGCATCCCATCATGTATCCCATGCCCCTTAGCTGCCACCCCCCTCAGTCAAAAACAGTGGAAGTGTTGACTCAGCTGGATGGTCTTCATACCTGGACATGGGGACTGAGGCTCTCCTGGGACAGCCCTGAGGGCAGCCTGATATTATTTGGGTTATTTGGATTTTCCACCTCCCCCTCTCCTGCACCCTCCCTCGCCAGTTCGTCTGTCTGTGCTCCTTTGAGGCTGTGCAGATTTTAGCATGCAGCCCGATCAGGATCTATGAGGTTGGGTGCAGCATCACACAAACGTGTTGTTTCCATACGTAAGCTTCTGTATTTGCATAGCAGAACTCAGCCTTGCGTGAATTCATGGGCCTGAGTTAATGCTGCTGTGGAGATGTTTGTCCCTGTGCATTTACTGAGATCTGTAAAAGAGTACCTTTAAAGGAACAGAAACTTCAAGCACAACATTTTGCATGACAGTATGTAATTTTTATGGTTTATAAGGGCAATCTGACAATTTCTGTGAAATAATAAAGTTGCTCTTCTTGTTTCTGAAATTGCACATAAAATTCATTTGCATGTGGTCTCTTAATTCCCAACAAATATGATGTTTAAAAATTAATTTCATGGCTCTTGTTCATGCCATTTATGCTCTTTTTTTTCTTGAAACTGTCTAGTTCTGTCAAATAAAGGAGCAAATGCCTTCCAGCTCAGCAAAGTGCATTTGCAACCTGCTGTCATTAAGCAGCTAAAGCTGAAACATCATGGGGACTTCGCTGTCCCAGTCCCTGTCACTATTCTCTTATTCTGCAGCTACAAAGAGCATGTTGTTACATAACTAACATAATTTTTAGTGTCACAGCAGGCAGCTAGTGAAATGGAAACTGAGAACTGGGTTATTTTAGTTAGGAAAGAAAATGATTATATGAGATTATTCAGATCCACTTTATTTACAAATAGAAAAGTTCTGTATTTTGAAGGGCTTTGAAGACAAGTTCAGCAGCAAAATTCTCACCAACTCCGTTTGGGCAATCAGAACTGTCACAGCTCAGGACCCTCTGTTTAAACTCTTGTGCTGATGTGAGCTCATTTACAGATTCCAATATTTATCTGATAACACTTATAGTAGAACTTCCGGCTATTGCTGTTAAACCAGATGCTCAGAGTGGTTCTGATATATTCACATGCCTGCACCTAAATAGAAATGGCCTGATTTGCAGAGGTGTGATCAATTCTAGGTCCTATTGAAATCAATGGGAACTGATGAGTGCTTGGTTCTTTTGAAAACCAGGCCATTTATATATAGGTGCCTAAATATGGCACCCAATTTTGAAAAAGCTGGCTCTATGACCATATACCTTCTTCCTCCTTTTGATATCTGGGTCCCTGCTGCAAGAAAGGGTTAGAAGGGTAATGAAGAAACAGTTGTAATGTAAAGAAAACTTAATAAAGTACCCAGGAATATTTTTGTGTAGGTAGTACCCTGTGACTATAAAATAATTTTTTAAAATCCATAAAAGCAAGTGTCCATTGGAGTAAAATTTTGTCTTCTGTGTTTCCTGTTTTGTATTAAGAAGACAAAGCAAAGTAAATGGCTGCTGCTGTGCATCACTGTCTGGTGATTACATTTGTAACAAAGTAAAATTCAGATGGAAGATACAGACACAATGCTCCCCCCTCTCCCCCACCCTGATGCTAGAAAAAAAATCCCTAATACAGATTTATTTTTTCCCTTCTCATTTCCAACAGAAAAATACTTGCTGTAATGCATCAGTGTACAAATACTGACTCACTGACTCTCCTACTTTCCACAATGTAATGAGAGCAACATAAAAAATAGTTCAATTTTCCACCAGTTTTTACAGAACATATAGCAGTTTTACATTTTTCACTCAATATGCTGCAAAACAGAAAAGAAATATGATCTGTTATCACAATAAAAGCCCTGCCAGATATTATGGTTAGAGGCTTTTGCAAAGCTCATAACATCTGGAGGAACTTATTTCAGCCATGCCATTAGCATCTTCCCAAGGAAAGCATTCAGAGCCTTCAGGACAGATTTTATTTGTGGTTACACTACTGTATGAAAACTCATATAACTTATTCAAGAAACTCAATACAAGCTGAAGCATTAGAAACTATTATTTTTCATGTTGTGACCATAAGATTACAAAAAGAAACCATATGGGGTCTATGTCAGGGTCTAAGACCTTAGGTTCTGCATTTCTGAGCTTTTTGGGGCAATAATGTAAGTGACTGACTTGTATTTTTCAGGTTGTAGGTTGGGAAATGGTGGTATTTATTAACTTGTTTTCCTGTGGCTCTTATCCATGTGGATCCTCCTACATTTAATAAGGTATAATCTCTGAACCTCTTTTGGGGTGAGGATTTCTTCTTATGGATTTGCTAGTATAAATAATGTTTGAGCTGATTTTGTGGCCTTATTCTTGGATGAGGAGGAGACATGGGTGAACTGTCTTCTCTTTCCAGCTAGCTATTTTCCTGAAAATTGTAGGAAAGGGGTATACTAAAACCTGCCCTTATGTTCCTTATGTTGGGTTTTATTTAAAACTGTGGTTACAAAGGCACTACGAGATTTTCAGAGAAAAATGCCTTTTTTTATTCCTTAAGAAACTTAAGCTAAGGTGAAGTTTGATTATTATATTATCACACAATTCTGTAGTTGATGTTTTGAGAAAAAAATATTAGGACTGGATGAAGTTTTGGGCAGGAGACAAAATCTAAGACTGAATTGCAAATCTTTTCTGAGCAGAATGAGTACTATCTCATTAAAGCTGAGATTACCTGTAGGTCAGGTTAGTGTGGGCATACTTGTAACGGTGGTGCTGGATCATTTAATTAATGTCTCTGAAGTGCACTCATATTGGAAATAAAACTCTTTTCTCAGTTTAAGCAGCCTTTTGAAGCAGGGTGTTAAAGGTTGCAATGAGGTTCATCTTAGTTTAAGGTGACAAATATTTTACTCTTGTCAGTGATCATGTCATGTTCAGCAATGTAAATGCATTTTAACCATGGCAGCCTTTCTTTGACTGATATAAATTTCTGAACTTCAAGGAAGTAAATGGAAATTCTGTATCTTAGAAGAAGTGAAGACATAGTTTGTTGTACTTCAATATACTTTTGAGCCTGGGAATATGAAGGCACTATTTTAGGTATTTTTAATGGGTTACATATTTTAATGGGTAAAATAAGAACGCATTCTGGGGAAAGCAAAGCCAAGAGAAATAATTAATGTAAATTATTAATAATAAAACATGTAGATAATGAATTTCACATAACCTACCTGAACTGTATTCAAAGACCTCTGCATCTCTGAAGACTCTGGTGTTCGCGGTACCTGTGAGCTGTTCATAGAAGATGATGGGTTCTTACCCAATAAACTGAGTAGGTACCTAAACTCTTTCCTGGTTTGAGACACATTTCCCCCTCCTCCTCCCCAAACATTGTAAGGAATAAGTACTCCTTTGCTTGTCCCTAGCAGTAGGTGACCTTGTCATTTCTGTGATGGGAGGCACTGATCTCAATACAGACCTGCACTGTTGGGTGGCAGGATGCAGCTGCCTAAGCCCTGCTCTGGAGGGAGCAGCCTAGTGGACACTGCCCCTGGGAAGGTGACAGTGGGAAGAGAGTCCCTCAGAGAGGCCAGGTGGAGCTTAGAAATGCGATTGGTTCAAGAACTGTCATCTGCTTTCATAACAAGATTCTGTAGTTGGACTTCTTACATATCTCTACAGAATTATCCTTTATTCACTAAGCCCAAGGAGGAGATCCACTGGCATAAAACCAAATGGAATCAGAATAGAAATATTGGCACTTTTGTACTTTTTGTGGAATCTGACTTATCTGCTGCAATACACCCTGGGATGTTAGTCATATAAAGGCAAAGTTAAAATACTGGCATCCCAAATCTTTTTATGGTGTTAACTGAGAGAAAGGGAAGTATCTGCACAGTTGGGAGACCTTGTCAGTGTAGATTAATCTTAGGACATGTACCCATTTTTAGATTTAGAGATTGTTAATGGGGATTTATTGTCATTCCATAAAATCCTTCCAGACCACACAGATACTCAGTTCCTTTGTCTTTCTCACAGGAGATCTGTTCTCCGTGCTTAGCCTTCCTAAGCCTCTCTGTTGCTGCTGTTGTCAGCAGGAGTACTGGTCCCTGAACACAATTAGTTTCCATGTCACATTGACAGCTTTACATGTTTATGGTATGTATTATCTGGAAAAATAGATTTTTCTGCACAGATAATATTGTTTTATAAAGAGTTACAAACATACATAATGACAGAACCACATGTTCAAAAGGTTGTGCACCCTCCCAGCTGTTTCAGTTAGTCTGCAAGCCTTGTATTTCTGGTATCATACATTGTAGCACAGCTACAGTCACAGAGGTATTAAACTATTTTAATTCAATTTGAGCAGTGTTTTGAGAATCTGTATTTGTGTCAGTGATGTTTGGTAGAAGTTTCCAAATCTGGTGGCCCAAAACAGTCTAGGCTGTTGCAGCTCCATGTACCCAGGTCCAGCTAGAGACTGAACAGGTGTTCCCAGTAGGTTACACATGCACACAATACATGTTCATATACATATACACATACAGAGCCACACAGATCAACCCAGGCAGAAAACACAGTATTCACACAAACAGCCCATGGCCATCTATCGTAAAACATACATATGCACACACACACACACACACACACACACACACACACACACACATACACACACACACACATATATATATTTACATTTACAACATGCATCCCGTCAGCTGTTGAATTCAGGCACGTCATATGCCTAGTAGCTGCCCATGTATCCTTAGTCTCTTCACTTGGTCACACCTGGATGTGCAAACACTAGGACCCACAGCCTTAAACACACACACACACATGCATATACAACGGTTCCCTGCAGGAACTGGACTTAGAAACTCAGTCTACCTAGTAGTTGCTCATGGATCTCCATCTCCAGATTACCTCACACAGACAGGCAGATCTATGCACACATTTGCCAAGCAGCAGGTCCATCTTAGCACTATCCCAAGCCTAGTCCCCATGATCTCTCCAGTAGCTTGTTTGGATCCTTGGAATCTCCAGGATCCAACTCACAGACCTTCTGGTGTGTCCAATATCCAGCCCAAACTTACAGCCCCATGGATTCTCTGCTCCCCAGCCCCTTGTCATGCTCACCAGGTGTTGTGTTCAGTGTTTGCCAGTGATTACACACCAACATATACATCCATGTGCTATGCTTGCGTGCTGCCTCTGTTGTTGCTGGCGCATAAACATACACATACACCTATTCCTCCACTCCAGTTGCTGTCACTTGGACCTCCATGCACACACATACATGCATGCCTCTGAGGCCAATTACAAACATTAGATGTAGTATAAAGAAATGAGTAGCTGGTTAGCAGCAGTGAAAGATTTATTCTTTTTTAAAAGGTCCACTGCCTTCCAAAAAACTGTGTGTAATTCCCAACAGTAGTGGGAGAATCCTTATCTGCTTTCTCAATTGGCCACTTACAAAGAAAAACCACTGGGAATCTGCAAGAGTGAAATGGATTTCTTTAGCTTCTTCACTTAACCTGGTAGTCACTAAAATGTGAGGAGGATGCTTTCTCTCTCTTGCTTTATCCTTACAGTTATGTTTTCACAAATACAAATCCAAATGAAATGTGCCTTCATGTGTCCTCATTGTCATGGTGTTCTCTGCAGCTTTATCAAGGTTGGTAATGAATGGGATGTCAAGAGGAATCTTCTTATCCTCTTCTCTAATAACTGAAAAGAGGAAGCAGAAGGTTGTGTAACTGCACTGAAAAGTGGCAAATAGCCACATGGAAAATAAAACCCCATCTTGGAATGCTCAATTGATAACAACATAAATATATTCAAAACTGGATTTTAGTAAATAACGTTGCAACATTATTCATACGGTTGTTCCTGAGAAATTGGATTCCATTAGTTAATGCCTTAGCGTCAAGCATGAATAAATTACAGTCAAGTTTTAGAGAAAAATTATCACACCTTTACTGAAAGATTATAGCAATGTAACCATTTTGGTATCTTAACATGAGCTGATTTTGAGTTCAGACTAATGAGACATAAAAATTATAATTTTCAGTTTTTGGAGGGGATTTAGAGGAAAGCCAGAACATCAAATATCAGGTAGTCATTGTTCAAGTGAGAGTAATGGTGTATGTGATCTTGAATGCCATAAAAGCAATAGCAACATTTTCTCATGTTCATTTTCCTGATAGTCTTAATTTCTGTAGATTGGAATGCGGATTCTCATACCCTAGTGTCTTTACACTGCATCTACAATCTCTGTAGAAAATGTAAGAGACTCTAAAAAGTACAGGAGATGTATAGGAATGTCTTATCCAATTCCATCTCGAATTAGTTTGTTCTGCTGTGTCAGATGCTTATGAATTTGTCTAAAAGCCATTAGCCATTAGGTTTTGTAGCATTGCTGTCATGAAAAGTAAAATATAGGTCCAAAAGTAATTTTGTGCATATCCCTCCCTGAAAAGCATTTTCTAGTGTCTCGCAGTTGTAGTGCTTTGTGTGGGAAGACACAGGCATGCACACATACCCTCAGTTGTAAGCTCTGCTGTGTTTCAGGGAGTGTGTTGGTATAGCTTCACCCTATAGCTGGAGCATACACTGCGAGCACAAATTACCTAACACTGCATGTAGGTCTCTGAGATGCCTCCTCTAATTCCTTATTCTCTCTCTCACTAGGTTGGTTTGCTCACAGGAGAGCAGTGAGCAGCACTGCTGCTTGCGTGACTTGAATGGGGATAATTTGAGGGATTCTCTTGCTGTTGCCTATTTCCTTGCATGATAAGAAAAGTTCTGTATTTATCCCTGTTCTCCGCTCTAAAGATATTATTTGTCCTGTCAAAGGGTAAACTATCTGGATCAGGAGTTTATTCTGAGCAATGTGTGACACTGGGGTTCTGTGATAATTCAGATTATAACAGCATCTTGTTTCACTGAAACAGACCATTGGTATCTTATTTTCCATATTACCGAAGGGAAAGTGAGGAGTGAAGGAAGTATGTGATGAGCAACTTAGTAAGGTAATTTAGAATCTTACTGTGTTCCGTGGAAAATAATATGTTTCCAAGTGCACACTAAAAGTCTGTTTGAAAGATTTGTGCTGGGGTTACAGTTGAGAAATATCCTTTTCTTTTTACTTATGTGTCCACCAGCTGGATTTTGAATTGCTTGTAGTCAACTAATCGGCTTTACTGGGAGACCTGCTGAGAAAGCATTGCAATTGTCCATGTGAAGCGCAAGAAAGAAATGTATGGATTAGATTTCTGAATAATTTTTGGACACAGGCAGTATGAATTTGTGAGGAAAGCTTCATAAGCACTGACAGGCCAATTTAACTGTATCAGTAATGAGCTAAGAACCAAAAGAAGTCAATTATTTTTGCCTTCACATTTATTCTGATATTTATACTTTGTTAATTTTCTTAGACCTGGATAGGAGGAGCATTCAGTACCATCTTCCACTGTCTAATCTCAGGGGTCTATGTGTGAATTTAGCTGTTTTGCAATTTTTTTCTGAAAACCTGCCAGAGTCTGCATCAGATAGGTTCATCTCTGTATGTTCACATAATTGTGTAGGAGGCCATTCCATTAAAACCCTCAGACAACCTATGAGTCTACATTCAAGTGTCAAAGCTGCATTAGATACTTTATTTGAAGTATAATTGGTGCTGAAGCATTTGCCCTGGCTATGAAAATGAAACTAAGAATTGCAGTTCACAGCATATTTTGGATGTGCCAGAGGCACAGGAGTGTGGAGGTGAAGTGCAGTGCAGTCCTGTTTTCTCTCTACCTGGGGCTGGGTGAACTGATAGTGGAAGAGGAGACCTGGCTTCTGGTCCTTGGGACTGTGTGAAGAGGACTCCTCATAGCTGGCCAAGAGTGTACAAATTGCTTTACCTGCAATGTGACTGGCCAGGGACAGCCTGAATCTCAGTATGAGATGTAGAAAAGCAGTATTTGACAGAAACTTGGTGCTAGAGCTGGTATTTTGAACAGGGAATCCTAAAACTGTTACAGCTGGCTTGATGAAATAGCCAGACATTTAGTCATTTATCAAACATCAAGTTCCTGGAGGTTTTTAAGATGAGACTAGATGTGGCACTTCGTGCCATGGTCTAGTACCCATGGTAGGGCTGGACTTGATGATCTTGGAGGTCTTTTCTAACCTGGTTGATTCTGTGATTCTAAGTATTTTTGCTTGCTCTGTTGTTGTGTATCAGGAGGTTAGCAAGTCCCTCTAGAGAAGTGCAGATCTAGAGCAATATAGATCTGAGGTGTTGGATGGCACTCTGGTGGGACAACATGCTTACTAATTCTTCATGTGTTCTGCAGAAAGAATTAAGAAAACCTATGTTTATTTCTGTCCTCTGATACTCACTTTCCCAACCAGAATGTATACTGATACTGTGAAACGTCTCTGCCTACTATCACCAATCCTTTAAAATATTATTTGAGTGACTTATTGTGACTCCTCACATGTTGTACCCTGTCTTGCCTTACTGCACTGGTTTTACCTAGCTCTTTTGCATTGCCCTCTGTTCATATATAAGTGTGCCCACAAAGCTTATAACAAGGTTTGGGGTTTTTTTCTGGTTTAGTGCAGAAGGATAAATTCTACTTTGAATTTCAGGTGTGATCAGTGTGGTGTGATCTCAGAGTACAGGTGATGAAGAAATAAACACATAAATGTATAAGGTGTCTCAAATAATAGTCAAAAGGGAAGAGGTAGTGGCTAAAAGCACCATTTTAGAAACCATTACTCAGTGTGCATGTCACCTGTACAGAGCAGAAGAAAGTGCAGAAATTGTACTAAGCATATCTGTCACAGAACATGGGATATAACTGGGACCATTGTATAAGTTTCTGGGCAGAAGAAAACATAACAGGTTGGGAATGTGGTGGAGATAAACTGGCCTAGATTGTCCCTGACTCATAAAAATTTCACTTTGGGTAAATGAAGGCAGTAAGGAAAATGAAGGCATAAGGGAAAAAACCCAACAACCTCTAAGCACTTTTTAAAGTAAGAACAAGAAAGTCAATAAGCTGTGTATCCAGGAGATACTGTCTGTGGCTCAGAGAGGTCACCTCAACAAATTCTTAGTTATTGAACCAAATTTCATATTTCATAATTCCCTTTATCACTTAGAGTAATTTTAATTGTCCATAACTGTTCTCTTTCCATGCAGCAAAAGAGTAGCCTGAGAGAACACAGAGAGGGGTTATTTCCAAACAGATGATTGAAGCATTCCACTAGAAAATCAAATTAGATTGCAATGAAATGCAGCTATAGAAATGCTGTTACTTTGGTGAATTTTATGCAAGGACCCTCATACAAGGATGCAATAGGATTTGTGGGATCTACATGTAGATGTGGTAACTTCAGAGAAAAGAAATAATGTAATTGAGGAGGCTCTCTGGTCTGCAACATGATGTAAAGCAGACTCCTTGACTGAAATAGAGTGATCTTAAACTGGAATGAATGTACATTTAGACAGGTGAAAAGATACTTTTCCAGTGATACCAACCTAAAGTTCAAATGATGGACAGGCTCTCGTTTGGTTGGTTTTGGGTTTTAATTTCCCCTTTGAGTCAAGGCAACTGCAAATATGCTTAAAATAAGGTACTTGCTAAGTGCTTTCCTGGATTGGTACCAGGGAACCCACCCAGCATTTTGCAGGATTGATCTCTCATATAGTCTATGAAAAATCCAATATTGCTAGGGACTATCAGTTTACTATGCTTTATTTTTTCCTTTCTCTCTTTTTAGCACTATTGTGATTAATATAATTTTACAGCATTAGTGTTGTGGTATCACCTATCACCTGAATGCTTGAGAATAGAATATGAAGATTCCACAGTCCACATTTGCACTGACATTAGTGCTTTATCTTCTCTCTTGTGCTAATGTTTTTAGCTCCTGCAGATTTTTAAGGGAAATGTTGAACAACTTTGGAAAAATCCATTATAATACAGTGTTTCTGAACAGTGCTTTCTAAATGATCCATACAATTTCACAGATTCTTCAAACCTCACAGACGTTCTGGTAACATCTCTGAATTACTTGAGTGTGGAGATGAGTGGGTGGGCTCGACAGAGAGGAGGAAGCTGTGAAAAAAACCCTTCTATGTGGAACAGAGATTGTTTGTTAAATGACTTGTCTGGTTTTCTTGTAGTTTGCACTGAATAGTCTCTACCACTTCTGCAGTTATATGGGGGTTTTAAGGCTATATCCAGTAAAACAAAATGATTACTGTGACACTATGATCCAATGTGAATAAAAAATCAGGTAGACTGTCAGATGATCATAGATTAATTCAGAATATTAAAACCAGCCTTTATTGCTGCTGTGGTATTTGTGAAAGTGATATCAGGGTATTTCGCAGCAGTGGAGGCAGGTTGGATCGAGAGCAGCACTGTCCTGTTTGGTGTCTGACAAAAGAAGCAAGATTGAGAGAGACAAATAGCTGTGCAGTTTGCAGTGGTGCCAACCTTCCTATACAAAGTTAAAATGATGGACAGATCCCTGCTTGCTTGGTTGTTTTTTTTTTCTCCCACTGAATCAAGGCACCTGCTCATGCCCTTAAAATGAGATACTTGCTAAGCACTGTGCTGAGTTAAGCAGAAAATGCTCATGCCATGCCACCTGCAAACACATGTATTGGTTTTGAACAAATTAATGTATAAAGTCCTGGCTTGGTGAGATGCTGGCATACTGCTGTTGGGTGGTTCCATACCATGTTCACAGAATGTGGTCATCATTTCCATTGCTAAGTCAGCCTGATTAAAATGTTTTCATGACTGTGGTCAGTTTGGTCATTCTGAATTTGCCATGAAAAACAGTACAAGGATTAGTTCTCTGCCAATAAATATTACATTTACTGTAGTATTTTCTATACTATCCCTATCTGTAATCAGTATGGTACATTCAAGGCTAATTTGGGTAGCAGTGCACTTTTTATCAGAGAATTGTGTCTGAAAGTTTTTCAGACACAAGTTTTTTATGATAGATTAATCCACTTTTCTATCATCAATCTTTCCAAAACAATGCCAATATATCCCTCATTGACACAAACTAAGAAGCACATAGGAAAACAAAACAGAAGAAAACAAAGTAACCCAAGAAATAAAAACTGAAGTGAGTAAATAGATGCTGTGGCAGACTTGCCCTTCGGCTTCATACCGCTGCTGAAGAATCCTCCCACCTGGCCCAGCTTTTGTTGGACTGGAGAAAATTAAATGCAAACTCAAGCATGTGAAATGGAGTTTCACACATCTGAGACAGCCAATTAATGTGATTCTCCATTTTCCACTGTTTTGGTAAGGTAGGATTTTTGGGGCAGAAGAACAAGGATTTTTTTCCTTATTATTCATTTCTTTCTAGTATAGGGATAATTTATTTGCAATTTTCTGTGAGAGTCATATACTTTATAGTTACTGGCTGAAACAGAAAAAACGATTTCATTATGTTTCTGGAAATAGCACATGCCCTACTGTCAGGCTGGCAAAACAAAATTTCATAAACATCCTTTACAACATCTTTTTAGACCTAGGATTGCAGTTATGAAGAACAAACAATTCAGAATATCAGCTGTCAAAAATTCAAATTCCTAAGCTTATGAATACCCCTAGGTGGCACTACATGCTCTTTTTGTTCAAAAGTAATCAAATACTTTATATGTAAATAAAAGCAAAATCATAATAGCTTAATACACATGATGAAGAGATTCTATCTTTTCTCCAATAAATGTGGCTAACAAGATTTTAACAAGTGTCACAGTTTAACCACACGTGGCAACTAAGTACCACACAGCCACTTGCTCGCTCCCCCTTCCCCTTTATCCCATTGGTGGGATGGTGAGAAGAAAAGGAAAAGAGATTAGAGCAGTTGAATAATTGTAACAGTGTAAAAGATAACAACAATAATAATTATAATACTAATAGTACTAATAGCAATTGTAATAAGGAGGAGAGGGAGAGAGGGAGATAAAACCCAAGAAAGACATGGGATGCACAATACAATAGCTCACCACCCACTGACCAATACCAAACTTGTCTTTGAGATGCAATCAGCCTCGTTCTGGGTAACTCCCTCAATTTATGGTATGGATTATCCCTTTGGCCAATTTGAATCAGTTTTCCTGGCTATGCTCCCCCAAGCCTCTCAGGCTCTCTGACAAGTCATGGAGCACTGAAAAGTCCTTGACCTAGGGTGAGCACTACTGAGCAGCAGCTAAAACATCACTGTGTTACCCACATCATTCTCATACTAAATCCAAACCACACCATTGTACCAGCTGCTGAGAAAAAAATAATTCTGTCTCAGATGAAACCATGGACACATGGAATAAAACTGTTCTTGTCTGAGGACTGAGTGATACTATACTAGAGTTTATGGAGAAATTTCTGAAAATACGTACAAGGACTTGAATACAGAGTTTTCTTTAGAAAAGGTCATGTCACTAAATTATGTTTGATTTTTTTAATATACGTTTTAACATATTTCAATATTTCTCTGGTAAAGCCAGAGAGGCCAACAGGGACAGAAAGGACAAACAGGAGTGGACTGGGTCTGTGTGCTTGACCTGTTTGATAAGAATAAAGGCTTGCACAATAAAATTCAGATACAGTGAATTGAAAATGTTATAAAGAAATAGTGCCTTTTCTACATCAGGTGACAGCCACATCTCAAGACACAAATGAATTAACACATTCAGCAGTATTTGAGGAAATGTAGACTTTTGAAAGGTAGATGACAGGAATTAGGTAAGACAAGGTCTTAGAGAGTAAGACAGGGTTAGTCCTACTGTATTAAAATCAACAGGAAATTGGCAAACTGATAACTGTCATTTCAGAACAAATGATCCCATATTTGGTTTTATTTGATTTTGCATTTCTTTCCATCCATGTTTAGACTTTTAAAATAGAAACTAGCATATCATGTGTGGATGAATCCATTCTGGTGACCAGTCAGTGTTGCAATGTGTTCTTATTTTAAATCGGTTGACTGATTTTAGTAAGGAGGTATCCTAAAATACAGAATCTGAGTAATACTGCCCCATGGGTTTGTGTGAAGACAGAAGACTCACCATGAGCCTGCATCAGCTCTTCATGCAGTGCTAACATGGGGCAATGCAGCACTATGGCTGCATAAGTACCCAGGCTGGCTCATCACTCTCATCTTTGTTGCATAGAGTTTAGTTGTCTAAAGAGTCTCTCAAGGTAGCAGAGGAGCTACAGCTATTATTTCCTACCCTCTTCATCCTCCACAGTCAGGGAGAAATGCCCTGGCATGTTGGTGCAGTCCTTGTTTAAATCTCTTACTTTGGGGGGCAAAGATCTTACTGGCCTTTTGGGTGTGGAAAGCAATAAACCCAACTACTGCAGTAAAATAACCTAGAAAACTCTGTAAGGGTATTTAGGTGCTAAGGCTAGAACGTGAGTCTTCCCAGGTGTCTTTTAAATTCAGTGGAACTGCCCTTCCAGGGGACAGTTTCCATCATCCAGGTTTCCTGCACTAGCAACACCGGAGGATTTTTCCATAAAGGTTATCCAGCTGGCTCATTTAATGAGAAGGGCAGGAGGCTTAGAGTTGGTCTATGTGTGTGCTATGAGAGGAGTCTTCTCTGGTTCTTTCTATTGGCCTTTTATACAGAGGTGTCTTTCATTATTGCAGCGCTCCAACTAGTAAATTATATATGCAGGCATAGGTCTCTATATAGTTATGTGTAGGCTTTTTAGTGTGATCACAAATATCAACTGTATTAATAAGCTTCAAAAGATAAACCATGACAGCTGAGCTCCTAGTGATACCAAAGAGGAATGTCTGTGATTGCATTTCTTAGCAGCCAGTAGTTGTGGTAACACCTGGACCATTGCTGAAGTAGCACTTCAGTCCTGTTGGCTTGGGGATAATTGCTTCTGTGACATCTGGTGTAGAAGAACTGAAGTAACCAAAGCTGAAAAACACAAAAAACTTTAACTTTGTCCTAAGTTGATTAATATGAGTCACAAGATTCTTTTACAGCTAGTGAAGTGTTTCAAATTTAAGAAGAGAGACCTAAAAGTCTCCTAGATTAAAAGGAAATAGGCTATGTATTGAAGAAGAACAAAATCATGTAGTCTTAGAATCACAGAATATTTCAATTTGGAAAGGACTCATAAGGATCATCAAATACAACACCCTGTTTATCACATGACTACCTGAAACTAAACCACGGGATTGAGAGCATCTTCCAGATGTTCCTTGAATTATAACAGGCTTGTTGCCTTGGAAAGCCTTCCAGGGTCCAACCATCCACTTAGTGAAGAACCTTTTCCTATTGTCCAACATGAACTTCCCCTGGTGCAGCTTCATTCCCCTTCCTTGTGCCCTGCTGGTCATTGTCACAGAGAGATCACCACTCCCCTCTGCTGCCTGCCAGAGGGATGGTGTACACTGCTGTGAGGTCCCCTCTCAGCCTTCTCTTCTCCAAGATCAACAAGCCAAGTGACATCAGACACTCCTCCTAAGACTAACCCTTGAGACCTTGCACCATCTTGGTCACCCTCCTCTGGACACGCATTTATAATCTGATGTCCTATTGAGGATCCCAAAATTGCTGACACCACTTGAGGTGGGTCCGCACTAGTGCAGTAGAGAGTGGGACCATGTTCAGGCATCCTGGGTTTTCACTCTGTGCATTAAACTACATGGTATTTTTATTTTTTTTTTAATCCTGTTAGTTAAGTCTATATGATGTTGCTTAGCAGGACAATTTTTCTATGTTTTTTTAAAGATGGTATATAATAAGTGATAATAGGACTAGCAAGGAAATTTTGTAATGGGTTATACATGTTTTCTATGCTGGATTTCAGTGCTTGTTGACTTGGGCTGTAGTTTATATTTATGTGCACAAATTTAACAGAGTGATGTCTCTTTCCTGACAGTTTCCTGCTAAAATACAGCTCTTCTGTTTCTGCTGTCTTTGCCAAACAGTCATCTCTCTCTCTTGGATACATGCCTCCCAAAACCTTTCTCCTCTTATTGTCAGGGCATACTAACTGCCAATTAATTCAGCTACAAGAGTACATGGAAAATAAAGTGGCATGCTAGATCCACTGAAGACAATACGAATTTTCTACTGAATTCTGGGAATAAGGATTTTCCTAGGATATCTAAAGGTATATTCATCCTCCAAAAGAATTGTTGCATAATTAAGAAAAGGTCTTTCTGAAAGTAGAGAAGAAATGGGCCAGGAAATTGTGTGTTGAGTGTGGCATTGGTTGGTGCTGCATTTACCCAGAGAAATGGTGCATTTAGTAGTGAAATGCTAAGTGTGTGGCTAAGGGAGATGATATCCTATATATGTTAGTACATTATATTCAGCAGCAGAAAACAAATTATACATTATTTTCCCATTTTAACAGTTGTACTTCAATGAAGAGAAAAGATCTAACAGTACACTAATGGAATAACATTTCACTTGTAGCTGAGAGGGAAATACTGAGAAAGCAGATAATTTTTTTATAATTGTGTTCCTTTAGAAGGGAAGAATCAATAATCATTGAAGTGGAAAGGGAAGACCAATTGAAAGGAAAAAGAAAAAAGTTTGAAAAGAAGATGTTGGAAAGGTCTGACTGTGTTTTAAAGAGGATTTAGTCTGTGATTATGTAACCTTTTACATCTTTTGAACATAATGATGTACTTCATTATTGTTTTGTTTTGACTTTCAGAGATAATGTTTACTTTATTATTACCATGATGAAATGAAGTCCTTTCTTTCTTGGAGGAAAAAAAAAAGAAAAAGAAGAGTAATTATTTAGGCTTTTTTAATATGAATGATGTGTATCATTGTTTCTCCTCATGTGAAGGCACTGACTGCTTCTGCACCATAGTCTCAGGGGGAATAATCTCAGAGAGCACTATTTATTGGAAATTATATGTGAGAAGTAGATCGTCTCCGCGTGCTGAGTGCACAAGAGAGTGTACCAATCCCAGAAGGGTCTTCTGTCTGTGGTGCAGTCACTATTTGTCCAGATAGTCAGTCTAGAGCCAGGGATGAGCCATGGCATCCATGTCTTCTGCTTCTCAACAACAGGCTGTTCTGCAGTTAGCTTTGTAAAGAAAGTGAGTGAGCAGAATAAGTGCAAGTCTTGTGCAGAGCAGAGTCTGAATATTTAACATGAGGCATGTTAAAACAGTAAGACAACCTCTTTATTTATTTTTAATGTGTTTATTCCAGAAATAGAAGTCAGATGGTAGCCAGTCAAACCATAAAGGGTTTCCCAGAATGATCATGACAGTGGGTTAGGATTTTTTTACTCTTCTATTTAGCAGTTAAAATTATGACATTTTAATGTCTAGAAAGCATGTGGGTGACTCAGGAATCACTATTATTTTTTTCTGGACATCTGAGACGAAAAAACTATATTTGGCAGGTCGATTTATAAAAAATGGCGGTTGTTTATTGCTGCTTATGGGGCTGGGAATATTAGAGCAAGTTCCAGGCAGATGGGCTAGCCAAGTGACAGGGTCATTTGGGCAGGTGATAAATTGTCCAGAGGAATTTCAAAATTGTATTTCAGGGAATACTGGCTGGTAGAGTATTGAGTAAGTGCTATTCCACGTTCAGCAGTCTTTCAGAAAACTCCCTGCAGCCTGTTTTCATTGCTTATAGATTGTCTCTACAGGGTAAGGACTTTGTAGACAAATAGTTTTCACAGCTCTGTAAAACCATGGCTTCTTGCTTCTCTCCTGCTCTTTTCCCTTCCTTGAGTGATGCCACACACAAGCATACCCACAGGCACATAACAGTTATGCAGCTGGAAAAGTATTTGGAGATAAAACATTATCTGGCTTGTGGGATGAGGTTGCTTGGAAACTCCTCATATTTTATTTTCACCACCTCCTTAGAAATAAGAGGGGCTGATAAATAAGCGGGTCTGCCACTATCCCCACGCAAATGCTTCAAGTCACCCTGACTCTGCATAAAGGGCTCAGCTTACATGCCTGATTTTGACATGTGGGCAAACCTAGTCAGCTGGAAGAAAACCCAAAATAAACACTCGAATGTCCTGGCTCTAGTACAGTATTAGATAATGTCAGAAGAGGTGAATGGGATAAGGGCAGCCTGCAGCCCCAGTGGCGCAGGCTGGTGCTCCTCATAACACTCACCACCTTTGTTTCACAGGGATGTGCTTCAGTGCTGGCAGTTTTTCCATCCTTGTCAGCCATGTGTGAGGTACTGTCACTCATAGCTCCTGGTGGCGCTACCTTAACAGTGCATCATCTTCATGAGCCCATTTCTATGCATTCCGAGTTGGTTTTTTGCATGTATTGCTTACAACTGTTTTCTTCACTCCTGCCATCCTGAGGGTTTTTTAATTGTTCTCTTCCCGGGCTATTAGCTCTACCATGGCAAACCAGACTTTTGGAAACACTTGAAGCACCTAGTGTTTAGCTGGTGGCTCCAAATGTGATGATAAAAATACGTGTCCATTCCACTGTCACTCTGCAATTGCGTAAATACCATTCTTGCTATTCAGTCCCTATCACAGCACAGTCCTGGAGCTGTAATCTTTAGTACTGAGAGCACACTGGATAAACATTTCCAGGATTTTGCCTTCTGGAAACAAAGAACTTCTGCAATCTAGGATTAAGTTTGTAAAAGTAAAATGACTGAAATTTCATTGAAAACTTGCAAATTCTTCTATTTTTATTGTTGGCCTTCCAACATTGCATTTCTTTCTGTGTCCCAGTTCCTGGAACTGTATGGTTTTGCAAATATCTCAGACTTACTACTGTTTTCTTACTTTCTTTTTTTGTTTTAATAGCTGTTTTAGCCTCCATTTTCTGACTGAAGTTTGATAGGCATGCAAATATGAACAGCCCAAAGCATGTCTTTAAATGAACCACAGGTTTTATGGGGTCACCTAAATCACAATTATATTGGCTTGGAGTTAGCAATATTGCTAGGATGTGGTAGTTGAAATATTGACCTTTTCATGGCAGACATTGGGTACAGTCACTGATAAAGGACAGACAGAGTTACTTGTTCCAAATTGGAGAAGCATTTCTGGATATTTTTGGATGTAATATTCATATTCTCCGTTGGAGTGTATGAAAATAAACAACCAAACAAAAAACCCAAATGAGGATATGGCACAGGGACAGGGTGTAGAAAAAGTAGAATATGTGGAATGTGTGAAACAACAATAAGAGAAAGCACAGAAACCAGAGGGAAATTCTTATCTACTTACTGAAAGTAAATCCTTTTCCTGCAGATATTTAGTAACAGAAGAGCCTGCCTTTAAAAATACAAAGTGAGACAAAATCTCAACTCCAATTTGGAATTGCTTATAATTGACAAAGAAAGAGTAAGGATACTGTTTCCTTTAAAAAAGTCATGTGATATTGCTGTCTTTTTAAATGTGAGCAATATACAGAAACAAGAAAAGGAAAACATCAGAAGGTTAGAGCTGTAAAAAATGTCTAGACAGAAACAGGCTGATGAAGAAGGAAAGCGATTGATTGCAGCCTGTACTGTAGAGGAATGCACTCAAACAGCAATGAGAATATTCTTGCAACAGCCATGTAAAGGGAGTGAAAGATAAAACTATCAAATACCCCAAAGGAAATGTCTCAAAGTTTTCCTTCTGTTCAAGGAAGAATTAAAAAAAGCGGGGGTACATGGGATGATTCAAAGAAGAAGAGAATGTTTACTTCATGGTTTTAGCCTCAAGTTTGGCTTCACCTCTTGTCCTATTCATTGTCTGCCAACCTTTTGACTGTCATATATGAGTAATGTTGTTGCTCAACAGCCCATTTGATTCTAGCTGGACTGTGGTATCAATTCAGTGTCAGCAGGGAAAGCAGGAACAGGACACTGTGTTAGCATAGAAAACACATGATCACGGAATGATTATATGGGTGCTTTTATTGAAGAGCTCTGGGAGTCGGGGTACAGACCCCAATCTGACTCCGACATGGATCAGAGATGAATACATTTTATACTCTTCTCTTACATAACCATAGATTAATCATTACATTACTATTATTCTATTGATTTCACCCAAGCATGGATCCCAGTTGCTCTTGATTATTGTTACAATCCTCCCTAGGCATAACTTCAAGTTCCCTTTGATCGTTGTTATGGTCCCCCCAAACCTAGTTTCAAAATCTTATAATAATAATCTATTAATCAGGCAAATAATAATCTATTAATCAAGCAGGTATGTGCAGATGGATATGCAAGTACATACAAGCTCGCATTGCTCTACTAAACATAATATCCATCTTTGTCACTAAGGTCTAACTTGACTACCACACTTCCAAACATTTTACTCTATGCTATCAACTGGAGAAAGGCTGTGGGAGCTAGCATACTAAACCCACTCAGAAGCCAACAAGTGAATGCAACCTGTTCATAAGGAAGTGTTCATACAAGATGCTTTTGCTTTGTGCTGTGTTTTTGCAGCATTTTTTGCATGTTTTTGTGGTATTGGAGCACAGCATTGAACCATAGGCTGTGATGCCAAGGAAGATGTAACACAAGCACTAGGCTATACTGACTGCCCTGCTGTGAGGGTGTTTTAATTGCTGGTGTGCTTATAAAAGGTTGGGGCTGGAGATGAGAGTCAGAGAGTAAAAGTTTGAGAACACACAAAATTCTGTCACGTTTGCTTTTGTAAATAAGAAGCTGTAAGAAAGCAACCTAAATCACTGAGCCTTCAGCAATGTGGCCTGAGTGTATGATATTTCCCGAAAAAAAGCTCACTGCTGGTTGCTAATGCTGTAAGGTTTGCAGAACTTAGGATGGAGCGTGTAGTTCTGTGGAGCAACATGCAACTGATATTTTTCACATCCATTAGCATCCACAGGAGAAGGCTGCAGGCAATCCCACAGACAACCCCTGGCAGGAGATCAGTGAAAGATTGCAAGGAATGAGTGTACAGAAGATTGTTCCTGTTACCAAGTGCAGGATGGACTTAAATATTGCTCTGAAGAAGAT
>NW_008676664.1:38606-69706 GCF_000695815.1 Acanthisitta chloris | reverse complement strand
GATGACAGAGGTTCTCCTGGGAGAAACAAGGAAGTATATTGTCTACCACAACATGAATGGCCAACAGAGAGCATGCATACGAGTAGCAGTAATTGTGCAAAAGGTGTTTATTTGTATAGTGTTCAACAACAGATCACTCAAGACTCATTAGTCACATAAAATCTGAATGTAGTGATAAAATGTTCAGATCAAACCTGTGAAGACAGACCATAGATGATCACCTTGACTCCAATATCAGCAAAAGCTCTGGTAGAGAACCAGAGTCAGCCTAGCAATGTTCAGCTTAGTGGATCTTTCTTGTTACATTATTCATATGGTGAACTACAGTTAGGCATTGTGTTTAATGAGGTACTAGTTAAAAATTGCTAAATGGAAAGCTTTCTTTGAGAGAGTATATGATAGTGTGAGAGGTACCATAGTTTTACACATTAAGCTTGCTGTGCACTAGCAGTTTTCTTTTTCAAACTGTTTTCTTTTTAAAAATAACTTAGCACAGTAAAATAACCATGTTAAAATATAATTAATTCTTAATTCTTTAGTATTAATTTATTTTCTAAAAAAACTGTGTGAAACAAAACAGTCTAGACATAATGTCCCCTCATCAGTTCTTCATTGTTATAACATCGCACTACAACTGAAAATCTAAGTTGATTATATATGGAATCCTGAAAAATTTTACCTAGCAGAAGCAAGTGTTAATTTTAATAATATTTGGAAAATAGACAAAAGTCAAAGAACCGAAATAGGACCATAAAAGAACTCTTGTTTCTTGTTACTGTAGCTTCTCTTTTCTGATATTTCTTGGGGTTTTTTTTTTTTTCAGTCTCTCACTTCTTCATATCTTACAGACTCTCTCTCGAGATCTATATTTTAGAAGAGAGGCTATTGTGTGCAACTTTCCAAATTAGTTTCTTTAAAATGGTAACATTGTTTTGATTGCATGTTGTTTTTTATCAGGCAACAGAATTCTTAATGTCTGCTGGCATTTTTGGAGGCAAATTATTAAGACTATGATTCTGGTGTCTTCTTTGTACCTGCCCAGAGATCAGGGGCTTTTTGGTATTAAACTTTTAAAACCCTAAAAGGTGCCCTCTATGTGATTTTGAGTGTCAGTAAGCTATTAACTGTGCATATACACTTCCCCCAAAAAAGTCTTCTAGAATGCCGTTCAATCAGCCATATAATAAAAATCATTTGTCAATATCGTGAAACATTGACTTAGACCTCAAATAATTGATCGGTAACTGGAATGATAATTTCTTTACATATATACTTCTGGATGTTATTTCTGAGATTTTTATGTCTGGGCCTTATTATGATATATGAGTGACTTAATCATTTTTGCTATTACCAAGAATTTCAAGGGAACAAATTTATTTTATGTATTTTAGGCTTTAAGCATCCAGCTGATGAACAGTTCCAACTGTCACACAGTATTCTGCACTAATGAACTCCCTTGAATTGTACTGATAGCTTGCTTTAATAAGTATTGGCCTATGAACTCTTCAATTTGATTACTATAAAAGGCAAAATTTAAGTTCTAATACAGTATGAAATTTTGCATATTTTACTCACAGATTATATTTAATCTTAAAACCCCAAATCTATAAAGGTTAAAGCAGTTGTGTACATATAGCAACATTTTGGGGGCCTTTTAAAATGAAGGTATAGTGTGCTGTTAAAGAAAGCATTTGGAATCAGTTTGGTCTTAGAACTTTTACTGCACATGAAATTTAACATAATTACATTAATTTTAAATTTCTTACCCATTATTTCCGTATTTTGATTATTAACCTCAACACCTTCAGTAAGACACCAGCTTAAATTCCCCAGGAGAAATATTCTTCATTATAACTGTTGTTTGCAATGAGATCATTAATGCTGCATTATAACTAGGACGATTGGTTTGAAGCTCAGGTATGTGGCAATGTGACTTTGGGAGTAGGCATCGTGTAAAAAGAACTGTGATTTAATAATGTTAACGAACCGTTCGCTTAAATCTCAAATTGATAGTTTTGGGGGAGTTAAGATGATGTAAGAGAAAACTTTCTTTATTTCACACACTTTCATTTGCTTCCCAAACCTGGTTCCGGCTGAGACAAGAGAAGCTACCTGAAGTATTTGCAGCCTTTTATAATGTACAGATCTAGTGAAAAATTTGTTTTACAGTAACAATAGTTTCCCATAACATTTCTTTTCTTATTCATAGAGTTGGGAAGTTAAAAAAAGATTTCTGTTTTTAAAAAAAAAAAACCTTTTTAAGAAAAAATGTCGGTTACATGTGTCCCATTTGAACAATGTTGACTGTAAAAATATATTGTATATGCTATTACTTTCTGTTTGTTTTTAAATAGTCTGGGAGTCTGGATCATGTCCCAGCCATTTCAGTGGCAGGTGCCGTCAGGGCAGAGCATTGCTACTCTCTTTTAAATATGTGTCTCAGAGGATAAGTCCTAGTGTGCTGAGAGCAGAATGTGGTTATCTTCAAAGTTAGGCTTTAAAAATGGAAATAAACACTTGTTCAGGGTTTGAGAGACTTGCGTGATCAAAAATGTCATAATTTTATCAGACCTGCAATTTTTTGTGAAGACTTTGGTACTTCCCAAGTTTCTGTCTACACTGTCTCAGGATTTTGACACTTTTTATGGTAATTTATTTATAAATACATGTCTGGTATTTGTTTATTTCAAATTCATTAAGGATTAAAACTGTTCATGTAAGTGTGTTAAAACAAGGGAACATAAGTTTCAGAATTCTGAAAACGCAGTCAGGTATCTGACTTTATGCTTCTATATTTGAAAACTGGGCAGCGATTTTTTTTAGTATTCACATTGGTTATTCGATAGCCCATTTCAGCATTGTAGAAATCTTTGCCTTTGCCTTTCTGTGGGCAGGTAAGTGATGGCGAATATCTTACTTCTCATCTCTTGTTGCCAAAGTACATCCACACAATATGAGAAACAATTCCTCTTGCTCATCTAGTAAGAAAAATCATGAATATTTTTGGCCATTTAGAGACTTTATTTTTGTAAGATAAATAATTATAAAAGATAATAAATGTTCCTTCTAGCTCAGCTCCATGCTCAGAGGTCTCCAGCTTGAGTTCAGTGATGCTGTCTCTTGAGATAGTTGGCCCAGCAAGAAACTTGAGCTGAAGTTCAGGTGATGTTGATGCTTGAAATGCTGAAATGGGAATGGAGCTACACTTTAAGTTGACAAAACTCTCAATTCCTGTGTTCATGTACAGTTCCAGTATTTTTAGTCATATGGTCATTCTCAGTTTGGTATTATGACTTAAGGAAAAGAGTTGCAGTTATATTTTGTCACAATCAGACTGTTAGTATTACATATTTGTGTCTTCCTGACAGCTGTGACTGGGTTTTGTTTGTTTTTTACTTTGCTTCCATTAAGATAAAAGCCTAGTCTAATAAGGTACTTGCTGTCATCAATATAAGTGTTGAATGAGACCTCCACCTCTGCAAAAACACAGTGAAAATTAGCACTGTATATTTCATTTCAGGATCCCGAGGTTTGTCATTATTTGCCTTTTTTTTTTAATTGTAGAACTAAAGTGACTGCTCCTCTCTATTTAGATGTCAAGACAGGTTACACACATTTATCACAACAGGATAACAAAACCACACATTTTGACAGTGAAGTCATACCCTCTGTGTGAGAGGTAACAATGAGTATGGCATTGGCCAATTTGTAGTAGAAAATAAATATTGCAGAATTTATATATGGTAAATAAATTTTACTTTCTGATTCTATATGACCTTTCCAAGTCTTGCCTAAATCTTCCTTTAGCAAAGTAGATTTATTAATGCTTTCAGGTTTAACCTGTCACATTTCTATTTTCTTGTGCTGTTCTTTTTGCTCTGCAGAAGCTGGTTTCTATTTGTACATGCCTTGAATTGGAGTAAATGGGACTTCTATTATAAAACCTAATGTCAGATTGAGTCCATCTAGAAAATAACAAATTTTAAAGGTCACATAAAATGGGCCATTCTCAGCTCTTTTTTCCGAATATGTTTGATTAAAAATAGTTTGCTCTGTTTATTAAATCACTGGTGTTTTCCCTTCAGGGCCAACTAAAGCAGAAGCAGATCTTTGTGTTTGTCATCAGTTTAAGGTCACAAATACAATTGGATTAGATAATGTTATATACCTTTACCTGCCACTGAATTATCAATGATGAATTATTTATCATAAAATTAAGCATACATATCAGGAGGCACTTGAGTGTAAAATGTTACCCTGAGGGCATAGCCAGGCATTTCAATCAATGCATGTTTACATCTGCTTGTGCAGATGTATTTCCAGTGTATAGTGTAGTAACCTGCAGCTCAAAGAAATTGGCTCTGCTATAAGTTGAATCAAATCTGTACTATTGCAAGTGATATTTATGAAAAATATATTTTGAAGTTAATTTGTCAAATACGGATAAACAGAAAAGCCACAATTGCTTTTCATTGCTTAAAGTAGATGATTAGAGGGATGGATTCTCAAAAAGAGGCATTGTGCTTCCTCTTTCATATTATTTTATTTTCAGAGGAGCTTTGCTGCAACCACAATTTTGAATGTGGCATTCAGCTCAGGTAGGAAAATTCAGATCCTACGGTTTGTGGTCTCTGTTTAGTTGGTGCTCTGAAGGATAAACCTAATAATTTTGAGTGTCCCAGAGATTGAACCAAAAAACCTGTTGTCACTTTTATAACTGTTATTTTGCCCTGTAGTCTAGCCTGAAGTTGCAGCATGCTCTTTAGCATGCTTTCTAGAGCTGTACACGTGCAGCTCTTCCTGTCTTCCCACTGTGGCTGTTTAATATTCCAGACTCCACACACAGCTCACTTAGTACAAGTGCCATTTCAAAATGCCTAAAGCATGATGCAAATCCTAATTTGAAGATTAAACCCAAGATAGCTTTGTGATACTGAGCACCTTTAGTACTCCTGAGGGGTGGAAGAGGTGTCTGCGTGAGCTCAGGGATGTGAGATTTGAGTAATTTTTCTGAGAAGTCCGACGACTTTCTTTTATTTTATTTAATCAGAATTAAATTCAGATAATTTATATAAATCATTTTTTCTATAATCTGAACCTAAAAATCCAAGGTGCTGGAATCACTGTCCCTGGAAGTATTCAAGAAATGACTGGATGCGCCCATGGTCTAGTCGACAAGGTGGTGTTAGGTCAAATGTTGGACTTGATGATCTTGGAGGTCTTTTCCGACCTTAATGATTCTATGAAAGTTAATGGAATCACAATTGAACAAATATTACATGCCAATTATCAGAAGACAGTAGAAGTAACCTATGCATTCCACAACAGCAGTTCCAACATATTTTGGCTTCACTTAATTAAACTATAAGTGCACAATTAATTTAATATGACAACCCTCAAATACTGTTAAGCCAGTTGGCTGGTAAGACTGGAACAGTTTTTCTGTCTCAGACTCAAAAAACAGAGTTAGCAGGACCAATTTTAAGTATGCATTCCATTATAAATGTGAGGAAGGAATAGTCTGCTTCCTGCTTACCGTGTGGGAATAAAAAGAGTCATTAATAAAGTGTTAGTGAAAACTGAGATAAAGCATGTGAACTGTGACTTCTTTTGTGATTTCTTATTTTCTGTGAGCAGTACTTTGCCAAAATATTAGGAACTGATAATCTGTGGTTCCATTTCAGACATTGTCAGTTCTTCACACAAAACTTTAAGGTTTCCAGGCTATTGAGAAAAGGTTATAAAATTACTATAGGAAGAAATTATAAGTTCTAAGAAGCGAGTTCCTAAACTAAATTTGTTATTAATCATGATTTTGAAGTATATGGAAACTATATAAAATGACAGTACTATAGCCAAACCCGAACAAAGAAACATGATAATAAGTATCATATGCAATTGAAATGAAGATAAGCATTAAGGAAAATGTAATCTTTCCTATTACGTGAAATTAAAGTGTGGGAAGAATCAGTTCTCAAGACAATTCTAATTTTTCCTCAGGTGAAGTAATTCCTGTCGCTCTAGCAATTTTTTGGAAATGTGTTGTCCAAAATTTGCAACTCTTTCTGATTAAGTTGACTATTTAGGTATGAAACTAGGGTTTTACAGCTTCAATTCCTGCTTATTTTCATGGCATTTTTGGGGGGTAAGTTTTTAATGATAACCAAGCTCTTTATATTTAACTACATGAGTAAAAGTTTAGGAGCCTAATTTTAGTTGCATGCATGTATTGTAATTAGTTTTGTTATGAATGGGATCTTGTTTAGACATCAATTGAAACAGAGAGATTTTACCACACAACCGTACTGCAAAATCAAGGTAAATTAATTTGTGGTCTTCTTGTATTTCGTTCTGTCCCACTGGAGGACCAGCTGATGGGCAAGTCACCATCTGCTCAAATGGTTGCCATTAGCTTCCTGTCCTCCAGATTCTCTCTTAGCAAACTACACACATCTCCTAGGGGTTTTAATGAGGTTTAGCTAATTAATATAGGAACTGTAATTTGTTATTACACAGAAAATGCTTTTCTTTTACTAACCTTGTTTCAATGTATCACAGTCAATTCTTGCATGGAAGAACATTAAACGTGTAGTATATGACTTCAGTCCACAGGACATTTTGGCTATTAGTTTAAAAAAATTGATACCCCCATCTCTCCCACCCCACAGATGTAAATAAGTCAATACAATACTATGAACAAATACTACTGTTTACATTGTACAGCATATGTTTGGAGTATTTAATTATTTTTTTCCCCAACCAAACACAAGTTTCCATAATAAGTTCTTTTTACCAGAAAAAAACCAACAGCTGTTATATGCTGGAGAGAGAATATGCAGAGAGTTTTAGCATTTGCTTAAGATTGTTCTTATGAACTTTGTTTAATACAGAGTTATCTCATTTATTAGAATAGACTACACAAATATTAGACTATATAGGCAAAAGATGACTGATAAAAGCATGGTATGGTTGAAATGCTGATAAAATGTTACTGTGTTAAGCAATCTAGATAATATCCTGAATATGTTCATGCATTTTTAACAGTCCTGACCCTGAACACTAAGCTTCACAAGAGCTATTTCTGGAGCAAACGTCGTTTCAGAAATGATGGAGGGTGTCAGTGTTGTATACAGAGTGTTGCAGTCATTTCCTTTGCCGGATTTGGTTTCACATAAAATTTTCAACATGTTAGCATTCTTGCAGTATGTGACCGTTTCTACAGGGCAACACTGCTGATGAAAAGACTTTTAAGAAAAGTTACACAGTGACAAGACAGAATAGTCCTTGCAAAGCCCAAACCCAGCGACATAGTGCCTAAGCTCATAGTTGCAGAGGATTCAGGAGCCTTGCGCATATGCAAGAGCTGGGATTTGGACTCTGGAGAGTTTTGGGGAACTAGGTCTTCCCCTGGGTCTCTATAAGGCCTAATGGGAAATTTGAGGCAAAATCTCTGAAACTTTTCGTGTGATCAGGAATTATCTGTGCTTTGCAGGTATTGTGTAGTAATCGTGCGGACAAAGTACAACCTGAATGAGTGCAAGTATTCCAAACTGGTAGTAATAGTTGTTATTTTCTTCCTCTTCTTTAAAATAAAATACTTTCAGTGGAGACATCCACTATTTTTGTGGCTGCCCCAACTCTGGCAGTGTTCAAAGCCAGTCTGGATGAAGCCATGAGCATCTTGGTCTAGTGGGGAAGTGTCCCTGCCCAGGGCAGGGGGAGTTGGGACTAGATGATCTGTAAGGTCCGTTCCAACCCCTAAATTTCTGTGATTCTATGATTCTGTGATTCTGTTTTGGCTCGTATCAGGCTACTGAAACGAAGCTGTTGAAAAAGCTGTAAAATAAATACATTTCTTAGCAAGCAAAATGTATAATGGTGACACTTTTCTGTTAATTTCCATTTACAGTATCTCCTAAATATCAGTGTCATCTTCTTAATTTTGACGGGAGCTACATGATATTTGGATTACACTTGACATTTTGAACAGTGTTACAAGCATCTGCTTCCAATGTCTGTCAAGCTGGAATTTAGACTATATTCTCTTAAAATCCCCTAGATTGAAAAAAATGTTTTGTGCATAAAGTTAGTGTCTGAGGTATGTTTCTAATATGCAGGTTTTGCATTTGGGGACTCAAAACATACACTGACATTTTCAAACAAGGAACAACTCCCACAAACATAAAATTAAAGACACCACAATGTGCTTTCCACATTGCACTCATTTACAGTATGGGTATTTAACCCCTGCTTTTAGTTTAGGTATGTAATAACTAGTATTCAAACATTCCCTCTTTCGTGTGTGAACTCTTATTTACAGATGTAAAATGTCATGTGCCAGTATGCCTGTGTACCTCATAACAATATATTTTCACTACTAAAGCCTCTTATTTCTATGTCTATACTTACAATTAAATAGTATTTTCTAGTTAAAATTCCATTATACACCAACTGGATATTTTTCGTCTTCTAAATGTAACCCCTGCATAGTGATAATTATGCATATTATGATGTTATATATGTATCTTGAGTTGACTGAATTGCATAATAAATAAAGAATATGTCTGTAGTTATAATTTGGAAGTTCATTGAAACCAATATATCAGAAGATTCCTAAATGAGTTTTTCCATAATATTTGACAGCTGACTGCTGCTATTCATGCAAATCCTGTCAAAAAAAAATTTGCCCATGACAAAACTGAAAATGTCTGTGTTGTTTTTGAGAATTATATGTGTGATTTCTTGTAAGACACTTTTCAGGTGCAAACATTCTTTTGTCTAAAGAATGGAGGAATATGTTGAAATCCAAATTACTGTATTAGTTTGATATAAATTTAGCTACTACAGTTCTAGTAGCCACAGGACTGTCAGTATTTTAGGAAAGCTTCTAATAACTAAGAACAATTAACTATCTTTTTTTCACTTTTGCTTGGTGACCTGGTATGTGCAAACTGGATTAATAGTATAAAAATAGAAGTCAAAAATATAAAACTGCTCATATGGTTTCTTCACTCAAATTTTTGGGCTTTGAAGAAGGTAATAAATGCAAAATTGAATCTTCTGAAGGGTTCATTGAATCTCCCACAACTTTGTGAGCATTTAAATAGAAAGTTCTCAGAGAAGTAATGGTCTCAGTAGTTTTAACAATCTTTTTAAATTTGTGAGTCTTGATTCAATTGAAAGAAGTTGTAGGCTTTAAGAAAACACTTTAGTGGATGAGTCCTGTCCAATATATGCCTTTTTCAGCAGCTTACATAACCCTGGGATGCAGCCAAGAGTCAGGTGTGTCAGCACAGTTCTCTGTCGAGATTAATGTGCTCAAATTAATGGTCCTTGCTGAGAAACCTCAGCTTTTTTAGAAGTCCAGGATGATACTTTTCCTTTAACCTGCCTGATGTGAATTAATTGATTTGCATTTCTAATTCACAACATGTACATCACCTGTAATTTTTGCCTGCAGATTTTCCACATGACATACGATCTGGCCAGTGCAGTGGTGAGAATCTTTAATCTGATTGGAATGATGCTCCTGCTGTGCCACTGGGATGGTTGTCTACAGTTTTTAGTACCACTACTCCAGGATTTCCCACCAGATTGCTGGGTGTCCCTAAACGGTATGGTTGTAAGTATTGTTCATTTTTCATTGTGCTTTCTAAACATTTTTCTAAATAGTTAGCTTCAGAATTTAGTGTAAAAATACACACCTAGTAATACTCTGCCCTGCAATTTAATCAAGGTTACTTTTATATTTTTATTGGCTCTCTTGCGAATGAGCTAAAGTTTGTTTTGTAGTGCTCGTCACCAATAAAATGATATTGACTCCTTGTCAGTAAATGAGGCAGAAAATACATTCACTTTTAAGTAATTTTAATTTATTAACCCTCATTCCCTAAAAAAACCGCTCCAAAAGACATTTGGAAACACTCAATTCACCAGTGCTCTCAATTTAGGCTGTTGTTTCAGAATGCTCTTGAAGGTGAATTATTGGTGTTTGTTTCATCTAATGTTATCCTCAGTTTATTTTGTGAATATCTTCTGGGTCATCTCACGAGCCATTGTTCCCCACTTAAAGGTCAACATGAGATTTTTCTAAATAAAATACAAGAAAAAAATTAGTTGTATTATAGTTCTCTGTGTGGGAACTGAATGTTCAAGGGCAGAATGTGACTGTGCCTTATTTATAAGGAAGGTCAGTGATGTTCTGTTTAAAGGACAATGGCTGTGAAAAACAGTTTTTTTATCAAGTCAGATAATGCAGCAATATAAAGAACATTTTTGTAGGAAATACGCTGAAAAGGTTGTTGACATGGGTCTATAGGAAAAAGAAAAGCCCCAAGCAACTCTTTCATTGGCTATCTGAAAACATGTGCCTCTCCAGTTTTTACAATCTTAGAATCCGTGAACAAGCACCTTTACTGCATCTTGCTCAGTCCCATCTATTTCTATTGTAGAACCATAGCAGCATTTGTTCCCTTAGGAACACTAATGTGATACTGCACATTACTGTGAGAGATCTTGACTAAGATTGTCAGTCATACAGACAAGTATTTGCAGTCATCAGGCAACATCTTTAATGATAAGCAGCATGTTTGCTGACACCTCATTGTGCTGCTTTTCCAAAAAAAAATAGTGACATATTTCAAAAATGGAATTGCTACAGTAAAGTAGGTCACCACTGTGCTGACTGGCACATCTTTCCATTCTGCTGTATTCTGGGTTCTGCTTTCTAACATCTTCCATTCACATTTACAAAGGGTACATTTTCTACCAGCATTTTAAAGATCTCAGTGAAAGTCATCCTAGTGAGTAAAAGGAACCCTTGGATTCACTTAATTGAAGTATTTAATTTTTATAGAACACTAAACTGTTAAATTCTCTCTCCTCCATGAGAGCTACATTTAATCTAAGAAGGCTGTGCACATTTTGCACATGCTCAGTGAGACCTTTCTTTCTGCCTACTCACACTCAGGATTCTTTACGGAAACAGTACTCTCTCCTTACTGTCTACATACTCTTGGAAAGATCCTTCCTGAAATTTTTATTTTCTGGCAACTGAAATGTTCCTGTTGAATCAACATTGTGGGGAGATCTGAATATGATGTTCACAGCATAGGCAATCTTTCTGGGCCAATGGCAAGACTAAGAGTTGTGGACTGCCAGCCTGGAATCAACAGCATATCTATCTAAGAATGCCGTTGAAGAAAAGATCTAGACCTTTGCTCTGACCATGTCATGGTGTTACGAGGTATTTCCTCATTGCTTCCCAGGCTCTGGAAGTTAATCCTTTATCACTGAAAGCAGACAGAGAAGCTGTCATGGAATATCAGTCCTCTGAAATGACAGACGAAATAGAAAGATGATGATGATGATGATGATGATGATGATAATGATTTTGATTATGTTTGTCTGCTTTTCTGGTGTATTCAGAGTCTGACTGCTGACTTTGGAGTTTGAAAGAGTTTCATGTTCCTGATACTGCAAGAGCTTTGGCAAGATGGGTATTTTACACCCCCAGTATACTGTAGCAATTAACAGTTAATCTACTCTGATTTTAAAAACTTCTGTTACTGACATGACTCCTTCTGATACTGGGGTTTGGACTCAAAGTAAAATTTTACACCTGTTCCTTCCAATCATTGCTGTCTCCTCAATTGACAGAGCCCAGACTACTCTTCCAGTCTGTAGTTTCTTTCTGTCTTGCTTCAGGCTACAGAGTGCAAGAGCTTCTAAAAGCTGCCTCCCGAAAGCTATTTCTTCTGTTTAAGCTGATACATGAAAGTATTCAAATTCCACAGGCATGCTCATGGGTTTGCTTTATAAATACTGTTAAGAAAAAGAACACAGGTAAAATTTAATATCACAAAGGAATAGGAAAATGAAACCAAGCTGCAGATTGCCTACTACCTTTTTGAACAGTGCAACTGAACACAATTAAAACAAAACAAGTTGGTTGGATTTTTGGTTTTGAAAGGATGTCATAGTGCAATGTAAAGGAGACTATGAAATGGAAAGCCCTCTCTGTAAAAGGGATTAAGATCACCACCGGTTAATACTGTACCAACTTACAGCCTAAGTAGTTCAACAAAAAAATCTTTAAATCCCATTGGTATACTCTCTTCAGTAATAATAATAATGAACCCATATCATATCTATACTCTCAGCTTGACCTTCTTGGCCAGTTCCTAGCATTGGCCTTCATCTTGCTATGAAATGACTGCCAGAGATGACATCTTCCTTTAATTGATGTGATCCCACTTGCTCACTTCTGTATCTTTACTGCCATTTAATTGCACTGACTTTATTCATTCTGAGTACTATGGACTATACACTTGTCTTTAAAAATAAGAAAAAACGGTAAATACAATATAAAAGTAAGAGGCAGCTTTTTCTTCCCCCACACTTTATATTACAGCCAATCCATTACTGAGAAAATAACAGTCAATTACTTCTGTGAGGGAATATGGCTCTTTGATGCCATTTCTAGTTTTTTTAACACCAGGATTGTTTCATTCCTAAAGAAGGTCTTTTCTGAAGAAGTTTCACAGGCTTTCCTAATGATGCTGCCTAATTTCTCCTTGGCTCAGAAAGCCTATTATCTGCAGCTCCTTGTGTGATTTATCCTCAGCTTTCTGATCTGCATTGCTTTAGACTAGTGTACTTCCATAATGACTCATAGACTAAACATCTTTATCATGCCTCAGAGTTTGAGCCAGTAGTTCCTCAGAAAATTCGGAGTAAAACTTGCAATTGAAACTGGGGGAGCATAAAAACAGAAAAGCGCGATGATCCTTTCCTCTAGTCATTCTGTGCAAATCGAGATTCTGCATTTTGTATTCAATTTCAGCTGCAATGAATTACAAAACCAATGTGATTATAGTCCAGTCTTATATGAAACATGGTTTCTAGGCAAGTAGACATGAAAGATGACATTTTTGCCACGGATGCCATCTGGCCATCTAAGCATGACTGCCTGCAATAAAGTATCCCTTGCAGTAGATGATTAGCAACAGTATCTGAACAGATTCCCAACCTATATTTTCCTGTCTATATTTGTAATAATTGCTTGTGTGGTTAAGAAAACATATGTTCCTTTAAGCAAAGTATTTACTTGGCTTTTGCAGATTTTTCATTTATATTGTTCCCTTAGTGAGATAAAAGTCTAGCAGAGAGGTATAGAATTTAACTTGAAGGATGAGTTTTTTAAAAGCCAAAACGGACTGTAAAGCTTTTGGAAAGGCCTTGCTTTGCTGGCATTACTCCTGGCAGTCAGCCGATGTTTGCTCAGCAAGAACCCTTCAGGTACTCTGTTTTCTTTGTTTTGTCTTTTCCTGTTACTGTCATTGCAGTTGGATTGTTTGCAGCTCTTGCTGCGTTTTAGGTTTGGATTTGGTGAGGTGGGGTTTTGCATTGTATTAATGTCCATTTGTGTCACATAATTTCCTCAGGAGCAAAAGAAATCGGATGCTGGACTTCAGGTCTTTATCACTGATGGTATCAGCATTGCTAAAAAAAGAATTTGGGAATTTCTGCTGTAGAATCTGAGAGTCTCACTCATTATAAATTGGATTATTTAAATGAATATTTGACAGGGAAATTCAGAAGTGCAGGAGATGGTGAAAATTTATAATGCTCTAAGAACTATGCTAACGTGTATATATATATGAAATATGAAAAAACCTATTTAGTAATAATACTCCAAACTTAAATTTTAATTCTGAACATTTCCTACTAATGAACACCATTTTCAATTGCACAGTCACTTTTTCTTATTTTATATAAGATCTCTGCTTTACTTAATGGAGCTCAAGGAATGTATTATAGTCATTTGATGTGTTATTCTACATTGGGTTTTCTCCTTTTGAATAATACATCAGCTTAGCACCTTCTTCACTACACTTGGCCATTAGAGTAGTTAATTTTCTCATGAGATTTTTCTGCATTTGATTATTATGTGATAGTCATCATTTAGACCTTACAAATCTTTTGAGTACCTTTTTATTATATGGCCAAACATTGTAGAGCCACATTTAAAGCTTTAGATTCTTCTGATTTCATTTGCAGTGCTGAGCAATAAATGCTTATGTAAAACAAATCCCACAATCTCAAACTTGGTGCTTAAAAAATATGGAACATATGTGAATCATCTGATTACTAGAGGCACTGAGGATCTCGTGAAGTATATACTCATATGCTACTAGTGCAATGTCTTTTACGCTCATATATTTATATTTATGATTGTCTATTCAGTTATACAGATGCTTCTAGGAACAGATAAAAGAATGATATTACCAATCGGACTGTGATCAAAATTTGGGGAATTGCCAGACAGTGCTCTATTTGCAACATGATTTGGAAGTATGGTAGTGCCAGTAACAACAATGTGTAACTGACATTCTTAGCACTAAGGTACCCATATTTTGGAAATCTACAGTGAATAATTATATCCCTTCTAGTATGTGCAGCTGTTCAGAATTCAGTTACTGCTCTCTCTTGCAGACAGCTCTGACCTAGTCACTGAGGTCAGTCTGTTTCCTCCCGCACCAAGATGATGAAGTAATGACCTGTTTCACTAGTTTGGCATCAAGTGTTAGGCCTAAAAATATATTAACTCAGGAAAATGTATTAGTTTGTGTGATTTGACAGTATAAGAAGCTGCAGAGGAAATTCTTGTAAATGTGTGGTGCTAAATGACAAAGTATGTTTAATGCAGACTGAGGACATGTGTTAACTGCAATATTGAAATTTTATGCCAAGCTAGCAAGGACTAGAGAAATAGGGTAGCTGAGGACATTGTTGATTTAATTCAGTGTGTCATGATCAATGAAGAGGAAAACAAATCAAGTTCTCATTTTTACAACAATTGCTGAAGCTTTAAGAAGCCCATATAGGTTTTAGCTGATGTCTTTTTTTCTATTGTCTGACAGGTTAGCAGGTTGTCTGCTTTTACAGGCCTAGAAACAGAAGTAATATTAACTTTTCCTTCCAACCTTGCTTTTGGTGTAATATTCTCTCTATATTTTTAATGTCTCGTGCACATTAGAACTGTGTACTTTGGACAGTAGATTTCTGATATGCTTAGATAAAAACAGTGATAAGTTATCCTGTGCCTCTTACTTATTGAAAAGATTTAATTATTAATTTCTTTTTCCTGTGTAATGATTTCTTCCATTGACATCTTCTTAGGTTATAACGTTTAGCTTATTTTCTTAATACCACGAGCTAATAGAGATGTAGAACCTTTTAAGCTGAAAAATAAAGATGCAAAATCAGTTACAGGGAGGTTTAAAACTTTTTGAAAAAAAGTTCTCTCTAAAAGAGAAAGTATTCATGTTATACATGAATATTTGGATTACGACTGAGGCAAAAGGGAAAATAGTCTTTCAAAGAATATATTCCGAGCTGTAATCACACAACTCCCCCAACTTTGAAAATTGTTTAGCATCATGAACTCAACTATTGTTGTTAGCCCTACTACCTTATTTTACTCTCACCTAATTGCTTAAAACTCAATGTTGTAGTATTGATATAATGATTTAATGCTGGTGGCGATAGTTATTTCAGTAGATATTAGGGCTCAGTGCTACACGGGAAGGATCTGAATTAGGACACGTGTTTGAAAGTGTTGATTGTAGCACTATGTTACTGATGTGATAATGGGTGCTAAAGTGGACGATTTCTGTAGTGAATTAGTTGGCTGCTTTGCATGCTTCTGTTTCTTTCAGACAGAAAGCTGGTCTTCCTTATATGAGATGAGAACAATGGAACAATTAGTTAGAGGAGCATAAAAAGCAAATTGGTGCACCTAATAGATACTAACTTATTTCCACATTGTTTCTTTGTTATCAAAAGTGCTAGTAGGCATATGTCAGGGAGCTGATGCAAGGAAGGACTTGCTTGTAAGTCATCAAAATTTGATTTCCATGTTTATCCCTCGAGAATCAACCCAACTCATAAATGCTTATGCTGTAGTATATTGTGAAGGGATTTCTGGTAAGTGTAAATTGCAAAATATTTTATGTAAGTCTTACAGAGTACAAGAAATTGCACACAGTATGGTTAAGCCTCCTATTGTGTTTGATAGACATTCTAGGGAAAAATAACAGACTTCATAAAGCATGCCTTAAGCCATTTCTTTAGCAAAAAAATATGAACTAAAGTAAAAACATATATTGGACCTGTCATGTTTTAGAACCTTGTATCCCTCATTTGCCCCAGAATGCTATAAGCACCTCATGGCCAAATGCAGATTTTTTTGTTGTAGATGACAGTGTTCCCTTTGTTTTGGGGGAGCTGAATCAGTCTACTTTGCTCTCTCTCTGTAAGTTTAACAGCAAGTGTTTATCTGCATGTAGTGGTATTCCAGGTTGAACTGAGATATCAGTGTGAACGTAGATCTCCAGTGGTCGCCTTTTCTCATGTGTTTGGAATAGAAGACTCGAGTCTTGGAATATTTATGCTAGAGCAGGTTTCCCAGAATAAATCCAGATGTAGATACATCCAGATGAACACAATTCATATACAGATGTTCTTTGGCAAATCTTCCTCTTTTTCATTGCAAACCTATATTTATATGCAAAGTCTAATGCTTGATACATATGCTTGAAGACTGTATTAAAATGTGTTTTGCACATTTTTGCCAAGGAGTCATTATCACAATCAGAATTTTCAGGAGCACTGATTTTACTGCTTTCAACAGAGGGATTTTGCCATATCAAATCTGAACTTCCTACAGGTGGCTTTTCAGCACCTGATTCATCCGAGTACTTAAAGTACATCTGGACAGAAGTCTCTATTAGGGTGCAATTGCACCTAAAAAAGTGGCCCTCTGAAATTGTGCATTTAGAATGCTTACATTTCACATTAGAAAAAAGTCCAAGCAAGGTACTTTGTTCTGGTTCATGTAATTCTGAACCAGGTCACTTTGGTACATCAGAGACTTGAGATATTTTTGGTTTTGTTGACCCACGTCCACCAGATTTATATCACTCGTCTATAGGATCTGTAATCTGGATTCCCAACATCCCAGAAGGAGACAAGAGGGGATCATAAAAATTTTTTTAAATCTCTCTATTTCTGAATTTCTCCCTCCATGGAAATTTTATTATTTCATATTTTCACTTTAATTTGAATTTGAATTAAGCTAAAAGGTAAAAAAGGAGTATTCTCTGTAAAACTGGAAGTCTCAATTTGCATCTGCAGCTCATTGCCAAAACATGAGAAAAGCAGGGAATATATGGCATAATGTTTTCTTTCATTTGTTTTAATCTACTGATTTTCCTTCATATCTGAAGCAGGTTTGCCCATACTCTTTGTACATATAAGCCAGGGATGTATGCAACTGATTTTGGTTTAGGCTGCATGCGCCTTCCCAGTTTTAAAAAAGTAGGATAATTTTCTTTAAGATTGCTCACATCCATCCCCTTTCCTGCTTTCTGCTCATATGCTCATCTGAGCAGATTCAACCTGAACTAATTCAAATAGAGATATAAGACTTTTAGAAAATGCGATTTAATATAAATTACAGACAGAATTTTCTATGGGAGAAATACACTAATATTCCACCATTTTTATGTGGTCTGAAACATGCAGCATCTTATTTAGGCTTGCTATTAATCAGTAAAACTTCTGAATACTGGGTGTACAGATATCTATGTACTATTTGTAAAAGCAGGGAGAGAATATTTTTTATCAATAGCTTTAATCATTAAATGACCCTTAAATATATTTTGCATTATTTCTGCTATCTGGAGTTTTATGCTTGTTTCATTTATTCTTTAGAAGATATTACCAATAATATAAGGAAAAGAACAAAGCCCTGTGGTGAGACTTTCTCTGGTCCATATACCTCTTTTAATAGTTTTGCGCTTTTCCTCGTGTGAGAGGAAAAGCAATATTATAATTTTAAAAATATTTTGTAAAAATTGCTATAAATAATGTACCAGTCTATTTAATTTAGCTGTAAAAATAGAAACAGCTTTCCCAAAATTTCCAAAATACATTATTGCCATCACCTTAATTTTTTTTCCTCTTTGTTTTGAATGGCTGGTGCTGATTACAAAAGGTCCATGACAATCTCCTGTGAAGGGATTTGGAGCAGAGAGAGATGTACACTATTAGGTCTAGTATAACAATACAGTATTGCCTGCATTTTGTGGTATTCCTAACACAAAAGAACTGGTTTGAAACAATCTTGAAATTCACCAGTTTGGCATTCGAATGGGACAAGAAAATAGTGCCTATATTCCTCGTAGAAGACTCATGTACCTTTTCCAGTCCATCTCATGTATTATTTTAGTCACTGTATTTGATCTTTTATATTAGGAAGATGATGAAGTTATCTTGCATTTGAAGGTAGCCTAGCACTTTGACAACAGTACAGATATTCAAAAAAGGATTATCTATATTGGTATAGATCAGGAGAGACTTAACATGACTGGTTTTGAAGAACTTTCTACTTAGAAGTGATATTTTCCAGTGGAATCTATTCAAACTGTTCATTCAGTTTTACGGTGAGTAATTGAGTATTGGTCAGGAATAAAGGCAGTGCACCACTCATTTGTCACTCTAAGCAGTAACATATAATATCCCTAGGCTTATCTCTAATAGCAGAAAACCTTAAAATTTACCTCTTAGATAAAAGTAGAAAAGTTATGGCAAATCTAAACTCAGTTAAATGTTACTAAAACAATTTTGACAGAAGAATATTTGAGTCAATTTTCTGGTTATTTTAATAGCTTTTTCCAGATATTTAGAAATTAAGTTTCTCATGCATGATAAAAAGCTTTGGTAAGTGAAAAACACAAATATAATGCAGATTTGTGTGAACTAAAGATGCAAGAGCTCACACTAAAAAGGGACACTCAAGCAATGGGCACACATGCTATGTTTTCAGTAGGTGATGGCAGATTAGGCTCTGGAATTTTCTGGACCTGTGTGAATGTCTATATATGAGCTCTCATAACTCATACCGTTCACCTAAATGTTGCCTGCCCCATTAACTCATCTTTCTGTGTTAAAGACAGATGCAATACGGAATATTTAAAGGTGTCTTTACCTTTTTGTTATTCTCCAACACTGATTGTCATGGCTTTACCCTTGCAGTAAGACTATCCTGCTGCTACACAGACTTTTGTGCATATAAAACTTTAAAATAAATGAGTTCATTTCTGAGTTGTATAAATAAGAAGGGATGGGGTTCCCTTGGGTTTTTGCAGTTTGTATCTTGGCATAGAAGCTGTTTATGGAAAGGATAACTGACAGGAAGTGCATCTGGGCAATGGCACATGCCCTCCGAAAAAATCAGGTAACTGCACTTCTAAGTGAACGTGTTTTGCAGATCAATAAAATTTATTAACTCTAAGCCAATTTAGTTGAATTGTGAAAGGAGAACACATGCAGACACAGAATAATATGGGGAAGAGAAAGAAGAAATGAGACAGTTTAAATAGAAATATGACATCTGAAGCAGAAGTCTTTTATTTTTTTAAGCATGAGCAAGTGCATTCATCCATTTCAACATGATTTGAGGAAACATAAAATTGGCATGTGTACAGATAAATAAAAGATGAAGGGTTTTTTAGGGTTTAGCAAAGCTTGTTGTTTTTACACTTTTGCTTTTAAAAATCTTTCAGACTTGGTATAAGAAAGTGCTCACTGCTTGTTAATAGACATCTGCACACGGAAGATATAGCCATGTGATCTGAAATTAAATTCAATTCAGGACCACTTTAAACATAATTTAAATGAAACAAGAACTTTAGTCTGGAACCTTTTGGTGGGAATTATGTAACTTCTCTAAGTCAGCTTAAACTTGCCTGACCTATGTGCTTGGAGGATGAAAAACATGTTTGCAGTAAAACTAAATGATTGTTGTTTATCACTGTTCAAACTTATTGCCATATATAATGCTGTGGGTGACTAAATTTTTTAACATATTTGAACATTGCCATGGTACTGTTTTCAAAGCAAACTTAACTGAGCTTGCCGTAAATGAGTGGCTCAATTTGTTTAAGTGAACCAACTAATATTTTGATTATGCTGAAAATAGATACACAGTGGACTATCAGATTTTTAAAATCAATCTTGCCATTTAGCAGATGCCTAGTAAATACGAAGCTTGTAGTTGAGAAAGGTTTCCAACCATTTGTATATTAGATAACACAATTTGGGGTGAATATACGCTATTTTCATTAGAATCTGAGTCTCTTAAGATGTTTGCAATTTAGCATCCTTCTCAACCTTTCTCAAGCAAAGTAAATGCTATTCTTTCAATAAATGGATGTACAAATAGGTCCCCCGAATCCAAGACCTCTTTCTCTCATTCTGTGCTCTCTGCTGTATAACTTTATCCATATAAATAAATAATTATGATGTTTGCATTCTAAGCATTCCTCTGTTCTCATTAGGTTTCTTTTTTTGCCTCTCAGCTGGTCCTATCTGTCATTTATGATACCATTTCACTGTACTATGCTTACATTAAAGCCAGCACAATGGATCTGAATTCGCCTAGTCAAATATCCAGCACCTCTTACAGAGGCCCAGTGGCTTTTCTCAGACTTTACAAGGGCAAACTCACGCCCTGATCTGAATGCAAAGTTCAAGTGCAAGAGCAAAACTATGGATCATAAAATAATACCAGAGCTTGAGAGAAGAGACTGTTCCTAGGAATTTTATTTTCTACACTGGATTGGAGCAAGGAAGAAATAGGGAGGCAAGTCCATCCGTTAAACAGAGGCATGCTCAGTAGGGGAGTTCAAGAAGATAATGGATGCTGCTTTAGCTGAACAGAATCCTACTGCAGCTGATGGAGAGAGAAGCTCTCCCCATGAGGTGATAAAGAGCACCTGCATTAGCATTCTACTCTGAATCACCATCTGCAGGAGTCTGATTTTTACTGACTGTGTAGGGAGCCTAGGGAGACCCGCCAACTCAGCCATCAAAGTGAAGTACCTGAAGTTAGCTGATGTGAAATTTTAGGATGCCTTCATTTCTCTCATATCTCCAGTTCTTGTAAACAAAACTCAAGACAAGTTGGGCTACTTGTCATTGTAGATACCCATGTGTAAAAAACATAAAAATTCAATGCACAGTTACTATTCCTGTTCATTTTCCATCATTCAGGGTTGTGTTCCTGCTGTGCCTCTCTCCCTCAAACATCACTGCTAGATATCCCATGACTGGCCTCTCCCCAGGTTTTGTCCTAAGGGCTGGGTTGTCTGCCTCAGCCTTACCTGTTTTAGTCAGATAATTTTCATCCTCAGTATTTAGACTCAGGAACCTGAATTCCTTCAAACTCTCACCAGGTGGATGTTTCAGTTGCTCTGCAGGATAATTTTGTGGATCTTCCTGTAATCAAAGCATGCAGTTTAACTCTTAATTGCAGCAAGAAACTTTCTTACTTTTTATGTTGCAGCTATGAAAGTATCCCATATACTTTACAAGCATTTCTGTATAGTTAAATGGCATTACCATTGCTCTGTGGATGGAAGAGTTGTTTCATAAAAATTACTATGGAGCTGTGAAAAGGCAAGTTGGCTAAAGAAAAGTTAGCACCATGAAAAGTGAGTAGTTTATGACTTTGCCTTTTTCTGTATTCACTAATATGTGGGGAAAAATATGCAAAACATGGAAACCTATTTATGGCTTGACCATAGTGCTTTCCAAATTCGACTTCTTCAAAGTATGGTTTTTTCCCACTTCTTTAGTTAATAAAAATCTTAATGATGACGGATAGTTTAGAACAAGGATTAATGTCTTTGAACAGCTACTTCTCTGTTTAACTACAAATTATCTATTTGTTTGAAAATGTGATAGTAAGGTTATATCCCACATGGTTACTTAGCAGGTAAAAACAAGGCAATTAATCAGTCTATGCGAAGGACTGCACGTGAAATTGGATTTGTGCATATTTTCATTTAGTGCACCTCATTTTTGGATGAAGAATCATAGAATCATAGATTGGTTTGGGTTGGAAGGGACTTTAAAGATCATCTGGTTCCAACTCCCCTGCCATGGGCAGGGAACCTTCCACTAGACCAGATTTCTCAAAGCCCCATTCAACTTGGCCTTGAATACCTGCAAAGATAGGGAATCCCCAACTTCTCTGGGCATCCTGTTCCAGTGCTTCACCACCCTTACAGTAAATGACCTCGCGAAAAGTTGCTGTCCCTCTTTTTCATAAGCCTTCTCTAAGTACTGGAATTCTGCAGTAAGGTCTTCCCAGAGCTTCTCCAGGCTGAACAAACCTAATTCTCTCTCTTTTTGATCATCTTATGTCCTTCTCTAGACTTACTTCAACAGGCAGGAAGGTTGACAGAGCAAATAGAAGAATAATCAAGACATGCTGAATGTGTGTCTGCATCCAAGTTAATGATTGAGCTGTTGAGAGTTTGTTCAGGTGTGACCAACAGAGTGGCCATGTAAAGTCTGGCCCGCAGACTCTCTGGCCCCTTTCCAAGGGTGACAAGGAACAGATGCCCAGGGAAGATCAAACCACAGTGAGCGTGGAGTGATGTTTTCTTCAGTTTTCAGAAATTTGCAGCTGGGGGTGTTCTGGATCCAGAGTTGATATCCAGGTGTTTAAGAGCTGTCACTGTGTGTTTCTTCCAGTAGTCTGAACAATTGCTTTTTTTACTGCATGAGAATGTTGCTGTTTGGCCAGAAGCTTGGGCACAGTGTCACAGCATAATGACTCTGATATACTGTCATGATTTCAATCTGACCTTGATGGCTGTCCTTAGGGTTTCAGCCCCCACTGGGGTGACTTTACCCAAGAAAATGCAGAGTGACCCACTTGGCATGGGCTGATGGTTGTACAGGGGTGTCCCTGTCTTTAGAGCTGGAATGGGGACCTGGGTCCTCCTCACCTCTTAGGTCAATGCTACAGGGTCACTCAAGTGCTCTATTAACTCCCTCAAGATGTTAAAAGAGGAGCATGTTCCCCTTCCTTCCTTTCAAACCCTGAAGTTCATATCCCAAAGGTCAGGACATTCTGTTATGATTTAGGTTACTCTCCTTCTGCTACAGGAGGGAAATGAATTCTTTATGAGTCATTCAGTCTTTTCTTTTTTAATGCCTAGACATTATTTTGTGGGTGGTGTTTAGGCTGCTAAATCATTTTTTCTTTGTATTATTTTATTGCTTGTATTATTTTATTACCTTGAAAGTCTTGCAGACTCTGGTAAGCACCTGCAGTTTTAGGGCATCTGAGTTTAAGAACAGGTCATCAGCAAAACTCAGATGAGTTCTCAGAAAAAGAAAAGCCTCTGACCTAGATCCAGCCTACTTGCTTTGACACTGAGGTTTGTTCTTTTCGTAGTGCCAAAATAGGTTTTCAGCTGCAGAACTCCTTTGCTTCCTGCTGTCACTGCTTAATAAAATAATGCACAGCTTTTTGTAGGACATAGTATTGGATAAAGAGTTGTGATTTACCAAAAGAGCAGACCGGCCTCTTGAGGAGGTATTTTGTAAGGTAATTTCCCAAAGAGCTGTAAAGTAACCAGATGTAGCCTAAGGTCTCAAAGGCCTCAGGTCAGGAACTAAATTGTAAAACTGACAAGAAAAGTACCAGCTAAGTGAAAAAAAAGTGCTTAAAACCAGAACAGACCCTCTGCCTTAAAAAAATACATTGCTTAAAGAGAAAATAAAACATATTAAAAATTATGTCTTTGAACCAAGCAGAAACACATTGGAATCAATCTATGTGGTACCAAGTATCATTTTACCAGGGAAAAACCCCTGGGTTTTAAAGCTCTGGATTCAGGAACTCCCAAATTCTAGTCCCAACCCTTATGCTGATTCTCTGTTCAAAGTACCATTGATTCACCTTGATTCATTTTTAAGCAGATTAAAAATATTCAGACTCTTTATGAGTGGATTATACTAGACCATTTTAATCTCCTGTAATCAACTATATTTTTTTTCCCCTTAAGGACACATTCTTACAAATATTTACAAAGAAAACATAGAGTATGGCTCTATATAGAACAAGAATGAAAGTGTTTCATGAAAAATCAGACTTTGAACATTTTGAAAAGTTCTTAGTAACAAAATATCAGGAGCCTATTATTTTGTGCATATCTGTTGATGTACTTTTCAAGTTGTGTATGAAATTTGCCTAGCCTTATCCTAAAGCCTTTTCTGCCACTTGCCAAGTTAGTTGTTTCCTTCCTTGTTTTAATGTAGCTTCAAAATCCCTTTGACTCAAAGAGTTTAATGATAGCACTCAAAAAGCTCTATGTCCCCTTCCAAAATCATATTTTAATTTGTCATTTTATTTGGGATTGGATTCTTCACGTAATTTTCTGTGTAGTCTGAGGTGTTCACATATTAGAGAGGTGCAGTTCCTTCTGCCAAGTTCCTTTTCCTAACTTGGTTGCAAATACTGACTGTGATGGTGGAGATTCTTCCTAACAGTTTTCAGTAAAGCAGTACACTGTGGAGTCATGAGTCAGGTTTATGTCACTTCACTCCTTCAACTGTCTCCCAGAACTGCACTATATTAAGCCCACATTATCATCTGCCTATTCTTGACTATCAGATAGCTACTGTTGAAAATTCAAAGCTTTTCTAGGTGATTGCATTATAAAAGCATTTCATAAATGGTTTGATTCAATGCTTGAGGCTTTTTAAGTAAACTGTTTTACATCATATCCAGCTGCTTTCACCAAATGAAGTGAGCAGAAAAAAAAAACCCTGTGTCTTTAATGCACGCTGTGTTTTTACCTCTCCTGAATAGTGCTATTTCCTGAACAAATCTTCTCATTGAAAATGTTCCTTGCAGGAATACACTGTACGTATTCTCTTATTAGGCATGACATTGTGCTGAGTTGTTTTTTTCTCTTCTTGTAAGAAAGCGTTTCTCTCTGGGATGCATTGTTTGCCCAGTGAAATGATGTTTACTAAAAACCTGTAGATGTACTTGTAATCACTTACTGTGGCCACACAGTACATATTGTGATTACAGCATATTTTCCTTTTGGCAGACTATGTGTATCTGTTCCCATCAGTCTCTTGTAAACAATGGTACTTAAGTTTATTTCGGGATCAAAAATCAGAGTGATTTGAACTTTATCAAACTTTGAGTGTGTTATGAGAGAGGAAAACAAAAGCCAACTGCCTTGATCGGAGTTTGAGATTATTCAACAAATTTCAATGAAAGGATCTCAAAAGAACAGAGTTCAGTATAGAATAGCATGGTAACATCTGCAGTTTCAGTGGTACACATATAAACTATTTTTTAAAAAAACCCTTGTAATAATGGAGTTGATTTTAAAGGAGAGGAGAAGAAATGTCCTCCAGAAGCAGTAATTTTTGCTAAGGATGATGCCCCGTGTTAAGTCTGAAAACAGATGTATAAATTAAAAGGCATTACTGGTAGGCAAAGTCTAATGTCCTCTAATGTGCCTCTTGTCAAAGCAGTTCACATCCCATGACAGTTCTTTAAACACAAATGCTTTTAAAATGCCTTATTGCTTCACTGCATTCTGATCTCACTTTTCCAGAAGATGGGCAAAAGATGCAACAGGTACAGTTTAGAAAAATTCTTTCATCCCTTGGTTTGTCACTGACTGATTGACAATGGGACTGTTCTGATACTGATAGATTAAACATGTCTAGGTTTGTTTTCTCTCCTGGAAGTGAATTGCTTCCTCAACCTACTTCCATGCAACTGGACTTGGTTAACAATGCAAGGTGGCCTCAAGTAAATGGATGCGCTCAGGCTGCTACAGGAGCTGTTTCAGAGGGTATTAAGTGGCCTAAACCCAAACTACAGCTTTCTGAAGATACAATTGTAGACAATCAAATTCCAAAGCAGGAGAATGTTTCCTAGCAATGCTAAACTTACGTGTGGGAAAAACATATATAGTTTGTATTTTAATATTTTACTCTAAACTTTGTAAAAGCTTTTTAACATCTTTGTAAGCTGCAATTCCTTTAAGTTCTTATTGAAATATATCCTTTGTAAAGGAATGTTATTTAAATTGAGATTTGTGCATTGCAAACTTTCTTCAGTCATCTGAGTTCAGTTAAGGGGGCACAGTGACCAGATCAAGGATGAGTAAGAGTGAGCTGATTCATAGGCAAAAGAATAGAAAAATATTTTTTACATAAGATTTAATTTATTATTTTGTAACTTTTTGTATACAACTGTAGAAACTCCCGATTGTATCTCTAGCTAGGTGCAGGTACAAAGAGCAAAGACCAGTACCGAGCAATGTACAGGGATGCCTCCCTTGTGAGATTCTGAGCATAACTTGTTATGTGAACCATCCTTTTGAATGCAATGGGCCTATTTGTGTGAACATAATAACTCAAATATATGTGAAAGACCAGGCTGTGTGCATAAACCAAATATCTGCCCATCTGTTGCTGTTTATGAATTGCATACTGACTCTACAATTAAAATTATTCATCCTTACCTTGAAAATATGATTGCAAATAGATATTCTGTCTACTTGCTTTTAATGGAGGAATATATTAACAGATAAATATTCAATACTTTTTTCTGAATCAGGAAAAATAATCAAAATAAAAGGAAAGATCTGTTATGCTACATTGTTTTTGTTTGATGGCTAGTGACAAATACATAGCACCAAAAAACGAACAAGTTGTAATGGCAGCAAAGTCATATAACGACTCTGAACATAATCATATTTAGCCATTGCTCCTGCGGTCAAACTTCTTTTCCTGTGGAATGCAATGCTGAACACTTGCTAATTTTTTTCCTGCTAGTATTGCTCTTGAAAGTATATGCTGAGTCACTTACACCATCTGTTATCTGTGCACATATCAGCAGAGAGAAATGGTGAGAAATTTCTGAAGACATCTGCTTATTTCACTGAGCTTACCAATTCAGTTTTTTTTTTCCCATAAATCATACGTACTTACACACTTCTTAAAATACACTCTTCTTCCTTGCACTTCTTAAGAATTTTAGAACAGCGGAATTTTTAGTCTTCCAAGTCTGGTCCCACCTTGCCTTTGTTTACTAGTTTTCAAAAACAAGAGATTCTAAGTAATAATAGCTGTAATCAGAAGCAGAGGTTTTACATGATTTGCATTCACCATGACATCAGTTTTGAAACAGAAAATATTGCACAACTTTCCCATTGGCCAGCTTGGTTATTCAAACAACTTCTTTGAAAGCTGAAATGCAATTTCCTGTCTGAGATTTTAACTAATGTGTAATTCTTAGGTACTGTATGATACTAAGGGAAGAAAGTTACTTAGTTTGCTGACAGAAAAATATGTAAGATATAAATCCATTTGAAAAAACAGTATGGATACATATGGATATATGAAAATGATAGATTTATTATAGGAGACCCGGTTCTATTGTCATATCAGTTATGTGCACGTCTAGTTGACACAGGGAAAGTAATGGATATAACTTGCATTATGAAATGCCAGAGAAGAGGCAGAATTTGAATATATGTAGATGCAAATCCAAAGCATGAGATACATTTGAGAACAATTGAACTTTTGTGAAATTTTAGTGGGAAGATTTGGTGATCTAACTTACATGATGCAGAATGTGGTAAGAAACATGTCTTTTTTTCTAGCTATGTCAGACATACCTGGTTATAATGTCACTGACATGCACCTATTACCTTTTTTAGCATGCCTTTTTGATTAATTAAATTATGTTTTAAATAACTCTGTAATTGAGAAGTGTTTAAGAAAGTGTTGAAAATACTGGCTTGCAAATAAATATATACGAATAACTCATATTATGGCTATATAAGATATAAATACAGTTTAAGTGGATTCCCAGTGGAAAAGACTGTAATTTTTACAGTAAATGCAACCAACAGTAGCTCATGTCCTTCAGATTTTAGGCAGATATTTCCTCAGGTCCACAGTCTCTGACACAGTGCAAGCAATGATGCTTTGTGCTTCCTTGAACCTTTGAAGCCCCACCCCAAACTTTGCATTCATTTTGTGCAATAACTTCCTGTGACAATGCAAAAAACAGAGAGCTTACTTATGGACTGTTCAGCTGCCTCTATGGTCATACATTGAAAGTGCCTGCTTTCAATGGGCACTGGGGCATGACTGGTTTAAGGAGCTACCTATTCTGTCCATAGGACTAATCTCATTTGAGTTTCAGCACAGGGCACACCCACGCTTGCTGTCTAGAAAGAATGGTTACTCACCCAGAGGAGCTCCTAAGTAGTCCTGGTGTTGCTCGAAAGAGTGCTGTGTGGCCTGTGTTATACCAGGGTAGTTTCTAACAGTGAAATCATGTCAACCCAGTTCTAGAGCTTGGAAATGTTTTCTGATACTTTTTAATTTGCTAGGAGAGACACTCTCTATATCCTGTCAAGATCTTCCTTCCTTCAGATATGACTTGCCTTCAGAAGAACCTAAAGGCAATGGTGGGCATGAATGACCATGTGTGAGTGATAACAAGGCAAGCTCTTTTGGATAGGAACAGGCTGCTTCCCTGCTTCTACTACAGTCTTGAAAAGGAGAGTGAGGATGAGTTTCAGATCCTTGGAGAAATCATTTTACTTAATTAATAAGTCAGTCTTTGCTCCATGGTGGTAAAGCATGCCCTTGCAAACTGACAGGACCTTTTCTGTGGCACCTGCAACAACCATGATGTGAATGGGAGAAGGAATTGAGGCAAAAATGAGAAAACCACTACTGTCTGTGCAATAGTCTCCCTGGTATGAGATTTCTAAATCAATTTATATCTCAGTGCAAGAATATGGCTGAGGGAAGATAAGCTGTGCCTGAGGGAATTACTACAATATGGGAGTGGAATTGATTCATCTGATGACAACAAAATTTTCTGATTAAAACCTCCATAGACTGCAGTAAAATAGAAACCCTTTCTTGAATCCACTGAGAAAAATAATTTGCCTTTTATTGTTGTCCCTTAGAAAGTGCAGTGTGACCTTTCTGTGATTTATTTCTTATGAGCTGAAAAGTTAATATTACAAAAGAATATTTGTAGCAGTCTTGTGTGAAATTATGGGACAAACCATAGTATCCTGTGGTGAAGGAAGAGGATTGGAAACCGATTTTTAAAAGTCAGACGTGCCCTGTAATTATTAATGTGTTCTTCATGATAACTGAAAAGTTACTGCATATACTTGCAGAACTAATTGCAAATGATCAGTGACCATTCCTTTCTCAAATGTGAGGATTTCCTAATGTCATCAAGCTGATTATGTAATCAATCCTTGGATAAACAGCTTTGGTATTTCTCACAATTACAGTCTTTAATAGTTTTTCCAAATTAATGTCATTTCATTTAAAACTTTTTAAACCGATTACTGCTAATCTGGAAACAGTGATCAAACCATTGTCAAATAAATTAAATGTCCTTTTCTGCTAATTGTTGGGCACTTTTTTTCTGCTCATAGATGGTTTGGTTTTTTTAAAAAAAATCTATATATTAAAACCAGAATATGACCATTGAGGAAACCTTTAGTGTGTATTTATATAAATGTTAGTATTTAAGATTATAGTAAAGAAAATATTACAAAGTAAATACAGGATTTTTAAATCATCGAATAGGCATTTATTAACTCAGGGATATTATCTGTAAATGTGTTATGCAAAAATCTCCTTATGATGCAGGTGCAAAATTGCTTCTTATTAAAAAATATCTCTGTAGGTTAATAGCAGAGGAATGGCCAAGCTGTGCTTTTGTGCAGCAAAGACTAGCATGTTGGAATGAGGTTCTGGAAAATTCCAAGCTCTCACAATGAAATGAAGTTGGAGTTGCTACTGCCAAACCCTTAGGTTATACAACACAAACAGGCAAATAGTTAAATAATTATGATTTCATTTAGTAACATCGGTTGTAACATGCATGATGTATTGGATTTGACGTTAGAATCAATGTTCTTTTTAAGTGGTTTATATATGGAATAAATCATTGAATGACACAAGTAACTGTAGTGAAATTTGTACCCTCTACAATGGCCATTGCTGAGCATTGCATTAAATAAAAAAAATCTCCCTACAAACTAAAAGACCGATATTTGCAACTGATTGTACAAGAACCAATTAATTATTAAGGAAAAGAAAAAAAAGCATTGGCAAATATCTTCAGCAACAAAATCCTTGGACGAAACCAAGCTGAATTCAAATACTTTGTCAATCTTTTTAACTTGGGGTTTTTTTTCCCCTCCTTCTGCTAAAGCCTTTGTACCTTTCTGAGGACCAGTTGCTCAGGACTGTCCATGCACAAATGTCTGAAATGTGCCTAGCCTGTAACAGGGTCTATAACATGCTACACAGCAATAGCTGATGATGCCTGTATAACAAAATGACCATTTGAGAGATGGCCTTGACCTTCACTCCGGATTCAGATGCAGTCATGACTGTCTGAGGTGTTTGCACTTTGGGTTATATATATATCAAGGCAGATATGTAGTTAAACATGATGTTTGTTTATTGTGTTGTACATTTTTAGTTATTTCTCTTCTTTCATTGCAGCTCACTTATTCCTTCATGGTACTCCTTCTTCAGTAGTATTTAATTTATTTTTCACTCAACCTGTTACCTTGTTAGTAGTAAACTCTCTTTGTATTTTGTATCTTCTTGCTTCTCCTCACTTCCAGTTTCTTGTTCTTTCTTAAGACAGTGGTATTTTACTTAAAACTATAATTCACAAACTTGGAAAGTATCTCAGTCAAGTATCTCAGTAAAAATACGAATTCATAGAAAGTGTTTTAATTGAGAATTATCACATTAAGGATATGATAGAAAATATTCATAGGATCACAACAAAAAGCATTTGTTTTTGTTGAATATTTATAACAGTTATGCTAAAAAATACAGTTTAGGATCAAGATCCACTTCATGGAGCACTGAAAGAACTGATGGTTTGATCTTAAAGCCCCCTGAATATTGTAGATTTAGTAATGCTACTTGTGGCTTTAAAATGACCCCAGATATATTTTTTCCAGCACACAGATTATTATTTTTAGCAATATAATCTGTATAAAATGGCAATTGCTAAAGAATTTGATACAGGTCTTTTGCAATTCCCTTATTTATTTCCAGTGAAGGAGATATCAGCTGAAAGCAAAGGTCTTCAAAATAGACCATGCCTTGATTTCTCTAAGTTGCTTTCCTGA